>NC_012871.2:16250657-16259856 GCF_000003195.3 Sorghum bicolor | reverse complement strand
CCTCACATTCACGAACGTGATTCATGGAGGTGCTGCTGCTGCTTGCACGTTGGTTGGGAAGGGGGCTCAGCCTTGGCCAGCCTATGGCGCAACAGCTGCACGGCGGCGCTCTGGGGCTGCCCATGGGGTCCTTCGCGGGGCTGGTTCGGCCTGCATGGCTGCCAGCCGAAGGGCGCACAGCAGCTGCAGCGGTGGCCATCCTGCTCGCGCCAAGAAACTGCTAGGCGCGGGGCCGAGGGCTTGGGGCGGTTGCGCAGCTCCAGCTGCAAGCGCAGGGTCGCCGGTGATGGTGATAGCACACGGGATCACGGTAAGCGAAAACGGAGAAGTTTGTGTCTATGGATGACCTCATCGGAAAAGAGAGGACACGTTAGGAAATCGACAAACGGATACGGAATTGAGAAAACAAGTACACCACGGCGTAGAGAACGACGAGGGCTACCTCTGGTCGTGGTGGTTGATGCCGGAACGCGACGATTTGGCCACAAAAGCTCGCCGGAGAGTTCGCCGGAGTTTAAGGTTTTGAAATTTTGGCTTTACATCTAAGATGATAGGAGCGGCGGCTCGTGAAACGGACTGTACTTTTAAAAAAAGGGCGTCGAGGAGAACACCGGCATATATATAGTGTTAGGGTTTTGGGTTGATGGAAAAACGAGGTATTTTATTATTTTCGGAATTAATTAATTTCGTGAATAAAAATAATTCCAAAAAGTTCAGAATTGATATTTAAGGCCCGAAAAATACTTAGAAGGCTCCAAAAATTATGAGAAAATTCTTAGAGATATTTTAGAATATGAGGAACCCAAATAAAGTATTTAGCGCTCATAAAAAGATATCTAGGAGTATCTAAAAATTAGATTATGCTCAGATCCAAGTGGAATTAAATTCCAGGAAAAATGCTGAAATAATTCCTGATAAGTCTTAATAGGTCGGTTGATGGAATATGAGCTCAAAGGAATAATTTAAAGTAGAATAAGAGGATATAGAAAACTCTAAATAAGAAGATTAAGATCAAGAAAGAGAAGACTTGATTATAAAAAAAAATAGAAACACGCCGGATACACATTAATGACTTATTAAGCACACTCTAAAACTGTAGCCACTTACAACGCAAAGTCAAACAACAAACAAACATCACATCACATCACATCAAGCAGAAACCCATCAAATTAAATTTAGAAAATTTAGTGAATGATATATTTCACATAACTAACTGACACTATTTTAAACTAACGTTAATTTTTTTTATCCAAGTATCAAAATATTTATTTTAGTTATTGTTTTCTATGCACAACCCAAAATTAAAATTTTTGGGGTGTGACAATTCTAACTACCTACATAAATATATTTCTGAACTTGTAATTTGCTTAACCTAAACCATGTCACATAAAATATGTTTAGACGTTCTCACATGTCTTTTTCTTTTACCGAGTTAAAGTTTAAATTAATTAAATTAATTGTCAATATTTATAAATATATAGTTTAATTTGGTCGCTAAATTGAATATAAGTTGACTAATCTAAATTAGAACTTTTCACTCTGTTTTCCACAATTAGAATAAATAAGCACGCAGTTCTTTTCTTTTTGTTGCAATATAATCCCGGTAGTCGTTTCTTTATATTGATAGTTCCTTTATCAGTGTTCATTGCGCTCTCGTGACTGTAGTAACTAGTTATCTTTTAGTACGCTCTTTTATCTTGTATGGTGTATTGTTCTTAGTTTCTTTTATTTATTGCTTGTATGTTTGCCTATGTTTGGTTGCTGCGATCTGTGAGTAGACGAGAACCGGTTGTGAGTGCTGAAGATTAGAAGGTGATGACTGAAAGCTGATGATATGAGAATCGAGGAAGTGTTTAAGGCAAGTATAACTTGGGATCCTCCTTGTTACCTATTCACTATTAACTACATATATATCATATGCATGTTATCACCTTGTTGACTTTAGCAAAATCATAGATGATTGTTACCTGTATTCCTTGCTACCTACTTGATATGCATTTGGTGTAGATGTGCTAGTGCTTGATATAATCCATGATCTTGTAAGATGATTAATAGCTATGCAATGAACATAAAAGAATGACAAATAACTGTATGAGATCTTGTCTGTACGTGATCACCCGGGATAACAGTGCAACCATGAGGGCTATAATGGCTCTGGCTTTAGCTCAGTATGAAGCCCTTTTCTAGCTTGTTAGGGGTTACCCGAAAGGGCGGAGGGGCTGAACCGTTTTGGGTATAGTGTGGCCTCTGTCTGTATGTGTATAGGCTGCGAGTCATTGTGCATGCCATCGGAAGAGGGGCTCTATATCTACGCGCAAAGGAAACCTTGCGGCCCTAACTTGTTAGACAAACTTTTGAAAGGCTTCATAGTGATCCCTGCCGACCTCCCTAGGAAGGGGGTTAAGAGATTAGCTACCTCGGGCGAAAGGGTAAATCATGACTCATGGGTAAAGATGTGCAATCTCTGTAGAGTATAAAACTGGTATACTAGCCGAGCTCACGGTCAGGAGCGGCCTTGGGGACATCTACATTAAGATGATGAGCTTATTATACTATTATGTTCATTTGATTATCGTTTATGCTATGAATTAATTATGCTTACACTTGATCATGTGACTAATGGATTACTCATACTACCTTGACATTTGCTATTTAGTTATGAACATGCTATCCACTATTAAAAGCTAAATGCAGTCAAACTATGTCAGCTATTTGAGCCTCATGAACCCCTGGTTATACTTGTTGAGTACGATATGTGCTCACTCTTGCTATTTTCCACCACTCCAGTCCACTAGAAATAGTTGATTAGAAGGATGGAGTCATGAAGGATGTTCTCAGTATACAAGAAGTGCTAGGCATATGTTACCCCCAGTCAACCGTCCCTATGAAGATTGAGCCTGAAGATTAGTTATTGTGTTACAATTCTTTGATGTAAGTGTTAATTATAAGTAAGTTTCCGCTATATAACATTGTTTTTAATATTATTGCTTCTGTTGTTGTATGTGTGGACTTCCGGCTAGCTTGGTTTTGTTCTTTGAAACCGGGTGTGACAGTTGCCCGAGTTGTGCAACACTTTTCGCTGCTCTCTTTTTATGTGCTGCCTCAAATGACTTGATGAGAGAGCGTTCATAGTTTGTTTGTTTCACGATAGACTTAAGAGAATCTCATTTTCTCTGGTCCACCTTCTTTCTTAGCTTATCCAGACGTAGATAGAAGTATGTTGGCTCTGTCTTCTCTCTCGCTAGTCGTGCCTTTTTTACACCTTCGAAGTAATCATGCACTTCTTTTTGTACTGCATCCTTTAATTCGACATCACTCTTCTCATAAGATAGTTTCTAGGGAATAGCTGGATGAGTTTTGGCGCCTTTGATCTTCTTTGCCGGTGCATAGGATAGAGGTTTCGTTTGTGGGGCGGACCTCTTAGGAGTTGTACTCCTTGGAGACGGGGAAGGCGATCTACACTTCCTTAGAGGCGGCGACGGAGTTGGAGACTTTCTTGGAGGAGGCGGAGGAGTTGGAGACTTCCTTGGAGGTGGTAGAGGAGTTGGAGCTAGTGGGGATGCAGCAGTGCCTTCGAAGGCACCATCATTGCCCGGAGCACTATGTTGATCTGGAGAAGCAATAATTGGACTTAGGTTGGAGGAGGCCCTACTTTTGTCCATAAAATTATTAATATTAATTGTGTCCATAGGTAATTAGTAAAAAAATGTTTCATTAACTTTTATTCATATCTAATGTCTGCTCGCGGTGGAGTAGATGCTCCGAGGATAATGATGTAGCACTTGCGCCATAATATGTATGCCTTCTCTGCTTCTCCTAGAGTTGTCCATCACCTCCAGGAATGTCAAGAGCTACATTGTCATAACCTTCACACACTTTATCCACTGAGACGGTAGCATATCCAGGTGGTATTAGTGCCCCATGGATTCTTAGTGTCTTGGTAGGGTCCAAACACCGACAACGACCTTGATTGTGCCATTCCCTCTTTAGCTCAATTGATGTCATTAGAGTTGTGACATCATCCATGGGGAAGCGCAGCGCTACATCATCTTGCTTTGGTAGCTCAGTGGAACCATAGTTGCTTTTCTATTGACTAGGGGGGCTAATATCAACATTCATTCCTAGATCCGATGCCTGCCTCTAGGCACTAATTGCTATCTGCACCTGCCTTTTGATTTCTTCATGCATTCTTTCTTCCAATGCTTTGGCTCGCTCTTCTTTTTGAAGCACTGCTTGCTCCAACATTCAATTACGCGTGGCTGTTGACGGTCCTTAAGTATCAAATTTAACTATCAAATAAACAAAGAAAAGGATCCAAATGAAATCAACATCAAGACTTAGGGTTTTATCTGACAGAATTCCACGAGTTTTGGTGTTTGTCTATTTCTGCAGGGGGTTATCAGGAAATAAGGAAGAAAGGCCCACACGTCGGGATTACATAGAGATATCAACGTGCCGCGCAATTATCTTACATCTAGAAGACTCCAGAAGCCACGGGAAGGAAGCGGAGACCCAACGGAGTCAGGGACAGGGCGCCCGCCCAAGTCCTTAGGGCGCCCGCCCATCTTTTTTGGCCAATCACGCTCAATCTCGCGGATTCTGCTCCACCGACCTAAAGGATCAAGAATAACCGTTCAATCAATGTCGGTTTGATCCGACGGCCCAGGTTCACTTGAGGGGACTATAAAACCAGACCCCCTGGCCCCTGGAGGAGGCACCCCTTGATCATTATTCATTATTCATAGACAGAGCAAAAGCTAGGGTTTAGAGATGAGAGCTCTCCTCTCTTCTCTAAACTAGAGTAGATCTAGATAGTAGCGAGATGGAGAGCGAAGGAGGATTAGAGGAGAGGCCGGCCTGTCGGTTCTTCCTCCGGTTGTACTTCGCCATGATCAAGCTCTAATCAAGCTTGCTTATGGGATGACTCTGGTAATCTACTTCTAATTCATTATGCAATTACTAATCATGTATGTTCTGGTTCACAACTCTTTTGAGTACTTCTAATCTATAGGACCCTATAAGTTAGAGTTGTAGTATAGGTGTAAGCGTGGTGCTTAGACCTAGATTACTTGTGGATATCCCCTGACTAGCTGGATCGTGTGGTAGGCCGCGTAGGTGATAGTTACGTTGGTCCCCTGTAGTCCACCTCTCGTTAGCAGGACGGGTAGGGTTTATCGGCCTATGGATAAGCATCCTTCGTGGTGTACTCTTATCACGTGGTTCGTCCCAGACATAGACATACCCCTTTGAAGTAGAGAAACCATAGTTATCCTCTCTATTCTGCTACCATCGCCCATATACTAGAATTGCTCTATTCTCTATTCCCATATTATCACTCACTGTTATCTTACCTTTAATATTGTTCTTATTCGATTCTATCATCTTTCCTATTTACACCTATCTATCTATCTTGGTTAAGTTAGAGCGTAGTTGGTTCTCCCGTTTCCCTGTGGATACGATAAAACCTTTAACCGGGTAAAAGCTTCAACGGTATCCTTGCGCTTGCGGATTATCTGTGTGCGTATAAATACCATAGTACACTCTAGTGCCATGCTGGGGATGACAACCTAGTATTCAAGTGGTGTTAGCAAGTGTCAACAAGCATTTTTGGCGCCGTTGCCGGGGAAACGGTTGCTGAGTTGACTACGAACTAGTTTAATCATTTTATAAAAAAAAATATATATATATAACAAAAAAAATAATATTTTTCTTTTATCCTTTGCCTCATCTCTGCTATTCTTTCTTCTTATCTAATCCTTGATCTCTGGTCTATTATGAATTCAAACATGTCTATCTATGAATTTCATAGACCTATGGGCACACATCTCGAACCACCAAAATCTTCAAAGCCTATCATAGACCCCGAATACATAGAATTTATTCAAAAACAACCTTTCTCAGGAGAAGGTGAGGAAAACCCATACACACACCTAAGAGAGTTTTATCGAGTCTGTGACCTCCTTCGCATAGAAGGCATGTCCGATGAGACCCTTAAATGGAAGCTCTTTCCGTTCTCTTTAACGGGAAAAGCTAGACATTGGTATAAACTCAAAATAGGGAGTGTTCATGGAGATTGGAAGGAGTTATATAGTAGTTTTCTTTCTAAATATTTTCCAATCTCCAAAGTGGTGGAACTTCGGCGTGAGATTCTTTCTTTTAGACAACTGGAAGAAGAATCTCTTGGCAAATCATGGGACCGCTTTATTAACCTTACTCTCACTGGCCCAAAACTTTCTATTCCAGAAGAAGTTCTTCTAATTCACTTTTTTGAGGGCCTTAGTAAGGAAGATAAGCAAACCCTTCATGCGGCCTCTGGAGGATCTTTCCACCACCTATCCGCTAGTGAAGCTTGGAATTTGATTGATTTAATGAGTGGAAAGTCTCCTAGCTTTTATATCCCTGAGAAAGAGAAAGAACCAGTTCCTAGACAAGAAGAAGAAGTTTCGATAGCCAGATTACAACCACTTCAATCCCAAACTTTAGCTATCGATCCTAAACCATCAATACCCCAAAATTCTCCAAGGGAGGAAGGAATTCCGACCTTAAATCTTTTAGATGCTGATGGTTTAGACTTCTGGTTCTATAAGAGACCTTCAAGCAGGGATAATTCAAATCATTGCAATAATGTTTCTCTTAGAGAATGTCCTCATTCCTGTTATGAAGAAGTCGAGGATGACATATCAAGTGAAGGAGAGCTAAGCCATATTGAAAATTCTAACACCTCCCCTTTCCTGATCACAAGTTCTAAATGGCTAGAATGTGTAGAATGGATGGATAAGGAAGAAGCCTTAATAGATTCTGACTTTGGCTCAATTTCAAATGGTGAGTTCTTGACTCCCTTTGAAGATGAGATTCATCCAACTACAGAAGAGGACATAGGTGAGACCAATCCAGGAGAAACTCCGAACATTCAGATTGGAGACGAAGATAACATTAATGAGCATGGAATTTATTTCATAGCCACTTCGTTTACTCCATGCTCATATGCAACATCTTCCCAATCTATTGGTCTCTCCGACATCACCACACTTGAGATCTCCAACCCCCTCTTCCTTTCTATTTATAAAAACTTTAAAAGGGCGGTTGTCGATGCATATGTCTATAATAAATATTGCAGATCTCGTTGAGTTGATCTAGATATAGGTTGGCGTCGGAGGGGAAACCACTTCGCCAACATAAACTGATGGTTTCCCAAGGACAAGCTTAGTGTCTTAAAATAAGCATTGATCAGATCGTAACATGAGCTTTTAATTATTTGCAACATTACCTTGTGTATTGAGCATATAAGGATAATTGTAAAAAAATATTCCTTCGGGTATTCTTGTCACTAACCTTTCTAGGGTTGGAGCAAGAAGATCGGATGAATGACAAGCACAAGGTATGTCCAACCAATCATCATACAACATTGAATTAAATTCATCCAAACTTGAATTTTCAAAATTCAAGCTTGGGGGAGTACTTTACATAAAAACATCCTTTGCCATGTTGCTATGCTGGTTGTCCCTACCTTTGAGACATGCTCAATTTGTTAAATACTAATCACACTATTTCATCTCCACTTGAGTAGATCTCTATAAATGTTGTCATGCTACCTTTGTCTATTTACTAGCAAGTGTTGGTTTGGAAGTACTCGCCATACTTCCATTGGCATTTAAATTAAGCATGGTGCTTAGGTTAAATAGTCTTCCTTAATCTGATTAGACATGGAGTCTAGTTTGGTTATTGAACTAAAAAAAACTGCTTGAGTAGATATTGGTATATTTTGTCGGACTAACCCCTGCAGAAAAACTTTCAATATCGATTTGGGAAGTCCTGAGATAAACTCACATCAGAGACGAAGAGAGTGACACATGAAGTTTAACAATTTGCACAAGAAGGACATAGCTCATTCATCATAGAGAGATGATCCATGGAGGGTGCCACGAACACGATGCACAACCGCTAAGAAAGGAAAGCTTCCACAAGGTGATACTGTACCATCACTTTTCAAGCAAGGTAACATCCTAAGGTATTTGACTATCACTTTTATAAGCTTCTCCTTGGTTCTGGCGTTCATATAAATAAAAGAGACAAACGTGTATGATTTACAACTCTAGATTAACCAACCCAACTGATTCAACATGTTTAGTCCTTTAATCCTTGTTCTTAGTACTACCTCCATGATCCCACACTCCTAATCATATGAGCTAAAATGTTACACATTCAATCATTGAGAGATATAAAGAAAAAGACATATACATAGATAGATTATCTTTCCATAAGGTTGAGCGATCTGATCTGACAAATGTTATAAGTGCTACACTCATGAACTTATCATCCATCAACTTTGTCTTGCTCACTATGCTTAAGGTTAGAGAAGAACAAATACACTTTTGGTTCTGTTGGTGTTTTCCACCAACAGGGCTCATACACTTGATCTCTGCCTTGTCTCTATGAGCAGGTACACTACGAGCACAAACACACTGAGCAAGATACTGCTAACACCTCACTTCGAACTGCTGGGCAAACGAAGAACATGGGTGACACCGTATTAAAAGGTGCAGACGTCAAGGTCCGCACATGAATCAAATGACGCACCTGAAGAATGAACACGGTGAGAAGTCTTGTCAAGAAGACTTAAAACATTGAACCCTCACCGAAAGGTAAGATTGGTAGTTATCCATATTTATCCTTTCTGCATTCCCTTTTCCCTGTAATTATTTACTTTCCTTAAATAGATTATTAGTTAATCATGCTATCTTGAAAAGAAAATAAAAATGTTAAAAAAATACTAAGCCCCATGTGAGTATACGAGTGGCATAAAACCCATAAGTACCTTCACTATGGTGGCATAAAAATAAAATAAATATTTCTTTTCTACTTTATAAAATAAAAATATAAAAACAGGGAGTAATATTTATTGAGGAAGCTCAACGTGATGAAGGCTAGATATTTATGCTAACACTTAATTAGTTCCACAAGCTTTGTTGTCTATTTGAGCTCCACAGAATTTAAGAATCAAGAAGACTAGCAGACGGAGGACATTCTAATCGCTGTCAGAATGCTGCTGACTTTCAAATATACCTCTGCCACCTGCTAGCTACATCAAGAGAAATTACGTCAAAATTCAGCTTGGGGGAGAGCACCCCTATTTATCTCGCTAAGTATTTTACCTATCTTTATACTTATATTATATTAGAATATTAAAATACATAAACTA
>NC_012871.2:15453551-15577827 GCF_000003195.3 Sorghum bicolor | reverse complement strand
GTAGCAGCGAGCTTGGGCGCAGGCGCGAGAGCCAGTGTGGGGTAGGTGAGGGAGCGAGCGGCAGAGTGGGGATGAGAAGCGAGCATGGAGCAGGAGGCCAGGAGCGGATGCGGGAGTAGATGACGACGACTCGGTCGAGTCGTTCCGTGTGCGGATTCGTCTGGACGGAACAGATGTTTGTCATATATCATTACCGTTTTTTATACCGTTTTTTATAGGCTATTTATCTCTCCCCTCTAGCCATCCTAGATCTGTTTACATGTACATGGATGGAAATCACATCTCTTATTGAGCATGATGCAATACCACTATGTTGTCGATGTGAAAATTAGTTCCATTGAATTTTCTATGTTAAGTTGAGAACTTAAATACAGGTGAGTATATCCCACTAAAAAATCTAACCAACTGAAATACATTCAGTTCACATAGTGAAGTCACTTAAGGGAGCAGGTGAACTTAGTTCATTACTATGTCGTTATTAAACTAATTAATACACAAAAGTGATGATCATGATCTATCACATATTTTTCCTATATAATCAAGCAGGTTGAATATAATAATATATAGCTAGGATTTTCAACGGATGGAAGTTGAGCCTTTGGTCAAGTTCACAATATGCATATGGTTTCGGGGGCAAACTTTATACCAATCAACATTATTCCTGATTAGACGTCAAATAAAGTTGGCAATGCAAATACTAGTTGAGTAAAGCACATGCCATGATATGATGACACAAGTTTATAAACTATCACATCAAAGCCTGCATACACACCGCTTTGGTTGTTGGTGGCTTCGTGGCACCCAGCAGCAGCATTTTCAGATGAGTAGAGTATCTCTGTTCGCTGAAAAGCTTCGTGCATGACTCCTGAAGTATCTATATATTGTTGTTAGAAAATCATCATTGCAGAGAGATCGCGAGCCTTTCATGCATGTTTCAACTCTTCAATCATAGCCTCTTAGACTCAGACCCTGTACTGTAAGCATTTGTAGTCTTCTTGGTTGTTCTTCATACTAATTAAGGACCCCATCATGTCTCTGTACAGTATTCCGGCAAGAAATTAAACAGCGAAGAAGATCGTCCTAACTTGTCAGCAATATTTTTTTATCAACACAGATATTTACCACAGACACTTACCCCTATAAACATACGCATACAAATTCTCACTACTACAGAATTCATTTCTAGGGGCAGATAGGAACCCTATGTAAGGGCGGCTGGCCCAGCCAACCCTCCGACCTCGCATTTACAAATAAAACATTTGTAAGGGCGGGTGCCCCAGCCGCTCTTACAAATACATTTGTAAGAGCGGCTAGGGTTGTCAGCCGCCCTTAGAAATACCATTTGTAGGGGCGGCTGGTGACCCAGCCCCCCTTACAAATAGTATTTCTAAGGGCAGCTGAAACACCATCCGCCCCTAAAGTGATAATTTGTAGGGGCTGTTCAATCTACAGCCGCCCCTACAGCCTGTTTTTCAGCAAAAAAAATTCAGATCTGAATTCAAATATGACTAGAGCCGACAAATCCTCTAGATTGATGAAGTCACCATAGGCACCTCGCTGTCGACGCGCGTCACCTACCACTGAAAACACAACGCTGTCAAATCCTGAAAATTCGCTTTCATAGAGAGTCAAACTCAGGACTTGAGGTACTACCGAGGCTCACAAAACCATTAGGCTACAGGCTCTTTCGCTTGTTCAGGAATATATGTATTTCTCTTCAGAAATATTCTGCATATGTATTTTGACCAAATTAAAATGCATTGGGATATATACATCTATCGTTTTCCATGCTGCAAGCAACATAACTTCCTCCTTAACCACCCACCGGCTTAGCTTGTTTCTGTGGGCTTGACAAGGACAATATATATGTGGATGGATCACAGACAGGCGAGTGCAAGCAGCCAGAGAATAAACAATATATATATATACCAAGCGTGAATGTGTGTTGGTGGATAATGCTGATGATATGTATTTGTGTATGTATGTATGTATATATCATGAGTGAGTGAGGGAGAGAGGGGATGTCGCTGGTTTGCCATTTGTACGCATGGTTGCGGCCGGCTGTGTGCAGTGGTGCAGTTGAAAGCTGCACCTTGAAGCCACGCACGCACACGCAACATAATGCGGATCAGCGCAGATGATGTGGATATCTCAAAGGTTCTTCTGAAAAACTGCTAGCTGAGAACCGTCCGACAAACTCAAACAGGAACAGGCATAGTTCTAGTTTTCTGAAACCGATCGATAATATGTTTCGTTCGCAGCCTACTAGTTGGTTTTACATGCTAACCAAATGTTTTCTAGGCAACGAACACAAGTATAGCATATCCCGTATCAACCTGAAAGTGACTATACAATTCGATATCTCATAGCACACATGCTGAATTGAACAATTGGAAGTTTGAGACGATCAATATCGTGGTTTCAGATCATCAAGATGGCAACTGCCTGTGTCGTCTCTCGCCCTCGCGAACCCGAAAGCGCGGATTTCGCTCTCCATGAAGGCTCTCACTCTCTCCACAAGTAGAGATGGCATGCATAGCCTCGTGCATGTATCTTTTGGAAGGCATGTTGTTGACACCATTTTTGGGCACGTGTCTAGGATGGCAGGATAGGGTGGCGGTACGATGCGGGTTGCTGATGATGATGGTTGCCGATGAAGGAGAGGTTGAATGTGACTAAGTCCACAGGCAGTAATATGGTGCCGATGACTGGATAAAAAGGTCTGCCGATGACTATGGCAAGGGGATTGCCGATGATGCGAAGGAGGAGTCCGGAAGCTGCCAGTTGTCATGTGGAGGAGTTTCGGTTTGTCACGAAGGATAGTTTTATTATTTCCTTAATTATTTGCATCGTTTTGTATACGGATTCCGTGTAATTTGGAATTCGAATTCTAATCGTGTCTGGTTGTAGCTCTTTGAGCAGGGTATAAATATAAACCCTAGGACCTTGTAATAATGAATAAAGAAATCAATCAAACACACGTTTTTACTCATATTCCAGCATCTACTTTTCAACGACTTCGTCATACTTTTTTCTTTTTATTACGAGTTCTTAGGAATTCGTCGACTTAAGCTCGGCGTGTTCTTGAGTTCCGCGTGAGTACCTCTTAGCCGTGACATCCGGGCGCATCGCTGTTGTCAGGACTAAAGTATTCGAGTTATCACCTTTGCCGATAGCAAGGTCAAATCGGCTGGCACGCCTTAACGTTTGAATCGGGTATTAGCCCTTTGTGTTTGCAGATCAGTTTTGCATCAACACATCTTTTGGCACGCCCAGTGGGACCGATTCAAGATCAAGATCAACATGTCGATCTCTGACCTCGATCAAGAGAACGTCATCCCCGTGACGGAGGCCAACCTCAAGGATGAGCAAAAGCAAGCTATTGCCCAAGCCATGGAAGAGTTCAAGCAGCAATGCCTGAGGTCTTTCAGCATAAACAGGAGCGGCGAAGTGGTCCAGAAAGATGCACTGCCGGCACCACGGCAGGTCACCTTTGACGCCAATCCTGGCAAGCTTCAAGATATGGTTGACAATGCCATCAATCGAGCGTTGATTAACCAAGCTGGTGTACTGTCTAATACGGTTTTCAACGCCGTGGCAAGAACTTTCAAGGAAGGACAAATCCCGCCAGATTATGTGGGGCCCTCCCATCATCAGCCAACGGCACCAGAGGTCACGGCTCCATCGGCTGCCTTGACGAATGCAAGTGCACAGTCTGCCGTCCCTCCAAGTACATTGGGGACTACTGGTGCACTATCTATGCCGATGGCAACCAACCCAATATGTTGGCATCGGCAATGTCAGGGTTGACTCTTCCTCCCAACTGGTGGGGTTATGGTATGCCCCCAGAGTTGACGCCGGGAACATCACAAATAACTGACATGAGGGGCAAAACTCCTATGACATCGGCACCTCCCAATGCGCCGGTGAACCAGAGTCCTCGGTATACCACAACTACTACTGCAAGGCCTCACACTGGGAATCCTCAAGATTCAATGTTTCAGATGCCCAACGCATCGGCAGAGTCAATGCTGATGCAACAGAGGCCTATGGCCCAGTCGGGGTATGTCAATTCAACGACGGTACCCAATTACCAATCATCGGCAGCACCTATGCCGATGAACGCTAATAATGGATGGCTTGGACAGCAAGCCTTTCCACAATCGCCCCAGCAGGGTTATCAGACTACAGGGTTCCAGCAAGGGCAGGTCTATCCCTGGTTCCAAGGTCAGGGGATTCCCAACCAGCCAATAAATTTTGGACAGCAACTCGGAGGACAGCCAATCGGTGGACAGCAGTTTGGTGGTCCGCAGATTGGAGGACAGGTGACCAATACAATGTTCCATGCAGGTCACGTCCCGAACAGACACGTGGAGGTTCACCACCAAGTGCCAGATCCGCAGCCGCCTCATCGGCAAGATGCCGATGCGTATTGGGCCGATAAGATTGCTGAAGTAATGAGGGAACAATTTGGGATAAAACCCAAGGTCAACACTTATTCTTATCGGACACCGTATCCTCCAGCGTATGATTTGATCCCGCTTCCACATCGGTACAAGGTACCGGATTTTACAAAGTTTTCCGGACAGGACGACACGTCAACCATGGAGCATGTCAACAGGTTCATTATTCAATGTGGAGAGGCTGGTAACAAGGACGAATTGAGGGTTCGTCTATTTTCATCATCATTGTCTGGATCGGCCTTTACTTGGTTCATATCATTACCTCCCAACTCAGTAATTACTTGGGCCGATCTAGAGAAGCAATTCCACAAATACTTCTTCTCGGGGGTTCATGAGAAGAAGATCACCGACTTGGTCAAGTTGAGGCAACGTAATGATGAGTCGGTTGAGGGATTTGTGCAGAGGATACGAGAGGTCAAGAATAAATGCTATAGCCTGGTTCTGGATGATCGGCAGCTAGCCGATTTGGCTTTCCAGGGTTTGTTGCCACATATCAGGGATAAGTATGCCTCTCAGGAGTTCGAAAGTTTAAGTCATTTGGTGCAGAGGGTATCTGATCAAGACATCAAGCCTTTCGAGCCTAAGAGGACATGGAATAAGAAAGTGTCATTTGTTGATGAAGCAACAAGCTCAGATTCCGATGAGGAACCAGTAATCGGTTTGGCAGAGTGGGTAAAAAACAAGAAGCCGATGTCTTGTCCTTTTGGGCAGAAGGAACCAGAGAAGTTTGCCTTTGACACCGCCAAGGCCGATAGGATATTTGACTTTCTACTTCAGGAAGGTCAAATCAAACTGTCACCTAACCACGTGATCCCATCGGCAGAAGAGTTGAAGAGGATGAGATATTGCAAGTGGCATAATGCAACTTCACATGACACCAACGAGTGCAAAGTATTCAGACAGCAGCTGCAATCGGCTATAGAGTCAGGGAGAATCAAGTTTGACAGTTCCAAAGCCCAGAAGCCGATGAAGATAGACCAACATCCTTTCCCGACAAACATGTTGGATGCTAAGGGGAAGGCTAAGGTCTTAACGTCGGAGACAGCTGAGAAGAGTGCATCGGTAGATCCTCAGCATCAAGTTACTACTGCCGATGCAAGAAGTAAGGGCTTAGTCCAGGAAGGAACTAGCTCAGGAAGGCTTCCTCGATCTGGTATCGTCATAACTCATAGGAGGCCTCGAGAAAAATGGCAACAACGGGAAGATCGGTATCGGCGCCAGCAGGAAGATTATCAACGGGAAGAAGAAAGACGCCGACAGGAGTGGAATCGGCACAGGGATCATTGGAATTGCCCATTCTTCATCCATTGTTGGGAGGAAAATATCAAGCTTCCTACTGTCAGAGACTGCCCTGAATGCAACGGTTATGATCGGTACGATAGGAACGATCGGCGTTATCATGATGATGAACGGCGAGCTAATGGGCCGATCAGAGGAAGGGTGTCAGTTCATGACCGGCTGGGGGGCAGATTCAGTGGGCACAACAGACTTAGTGACCGTGTCCAGTATTTTCCCAGGAACCAAGAGGAGCTCGAAGGAATGGCTGATGCGCGGGTTCCCGACGAATTCATATTTTGCAGGGATGCTAACACACATCGCATGGAGTCAAGGGAGAACCGACGCCCGACGGCAAGGCAAAGGCCACTTCCTCCATGGTGCCCTCGAGGATTAACCAAGACACAGAAAAGGAGATTGCAACGAGAAAGGCAAGAGGAGCTAAACAAGGGAGAGAACTCTGGAAGTCGGCAGCCGTCAGACACTAAGGGGGAAGGTCCATCGGCAGGCGTCAACATGGTCTTCATGTTGCCGATGGAGTTTCTTGCACCAGCCAGTGACGATGAGTTGGAATTTTCTGATCAGATAGCTCAGTTGGCTCTGGATCCGATGACGGCTATCTTTGAGAAACCTGCCGATGACGAGAGGCAGCATCTTAAAGCTTTGTTCCTCAAAGGAAGGGTTGATGGGCAGCCAATGACCAAGATCCTAGTTGATGGTGGAGCTGCTATTAATATTATGCCGTATGCAGTATATCGGAAGCTTGGGAAAGGGGATCAAGATTTGACCAAGACCGATATGATGCTCAAAGACTTTGAAGGAAATGTGTCTCCAGTCAAGGGGGCGATATGTGCAGAGTTGACCATCGGCAGCAAAACCTTGCCGACAACTTTTTTCGTGATCAGCGGAAAAGGTGCCTACAATTTATTATTGGGGAGAGATTGGATTCATGCCAATTGTTGTGTCCCATCTACAATGCATCAGTGCTTGGTTCAGTGGGTAGGTGACAAGATTGAGATCGTCCCAGGAGATTCTTCTTATGTTATCGCATCGGCAGAAGCGGATACTTACGAAAGGACCAGGTGCATTTCAGGAGAAGCTTGGGAGAAAGATTTTCTCAAAGTTGCCGATTATGAGGTTCCACCGATCCAAGCAGTCGGTTCTGACGACAGTTTTTAATGGATAGATTCGCCGATGATGGGAAATTAGGCCAGGGATTCACATCGGCCGATGATTTGGTAGAAGTAGATATAGGTAGTGGTGATAAGCCTAGGCCTACTTTTATTAGTGCTAAATTAGATCCTGAGTGTAAGCGACAATTGATTAGTTTGTTAAAGGAATATAAAGATTGCTTTGCTTGGGATTATACAGAGATGCCTGGTTTAGACCGATCAATTGTCGAACATCGGTTACCCATCAAGTCTGGATTTTGGCCACATCAGCAACCAGCCCGCCGATGTAATCCTAACATTCTACCTGATATTAAGGCCGAAATCACTAAACTTATTGAAGCTAAGTTTATTCGGCAGTGTCGGTATGCCGAATGGATTTCCAATGTTGTTCCGGTTTACAAGAAGAACGGGAAGCTTCGGGTGTGCATTGATTTCAGGAATCTCAATAAAGCTACACCGATGGATGGATACCCAATGCCTGTCGCCGATCTACTGGTTGATGCTGCGGCTGGCCATTGGGTCATCAGCTTCATGGATGGTAATGCAGGTTACAATCAAATATTCATGGTAGAGGAGGATATTCCAAAAACCGCATTCAGGTGTCCTGGTCATGTTGGACTATTTGAATGGATAGTCATGACTTTTGGGTTAAAGAATGCTGGTGCTACTTATCAAAGGGCTATGAATTTTATATTTCATGAGTTCATCGGCAAGCTCGTAGAGATTTATATTGATGATGTGGTGGTTAAGTCTGGAGATTTCTCAAAGCATCTTGCCGATTTACGAAAAGTGTTGGAGTGCACAAGGAAGCATGGATTGAAGATGAATCCCAACAAGTGTGCATTTGGCGTATCGGCAGGGCAGTTTCTTGGTTTCATTGTACATCAGAGGGGTATTGAAATTAGTCGAAGATCTATTGATGCCATCAATAAAATAGTGGCCCCTACCAATAAAACCGAGCTCCAATCCTTGATCGGCAAGGTGAATTTTATCAGAAGATTTATATCGAATTTATCTGGGAGGATTCGTGCTTTCAGTCCTCTTCTTAAATTGAAAGCAGATCAAGAGTTTGTTTGGGGAGAAGAACAGCAGTTGGCTCTGGATGAAATCAAGAAGTATCTAGTAAATCCTCCAGTTTTAGTTCCACCTCAACAAGGGAAGCCCTTCAAATTGTATTTATCTACCGATGGATCGGTTATCGGTTCAGCTTTAGTTCAAGAATTTGAAGGGAAAGAGAGGGTAATTTATTATTTGAGTAGGAGGTTGATTGATGCTGAAACCAGGTATTCGGCCATTGAGAAACTGTGCTTATGCTTATATTTTTCATGTATCAAGCGGAGACATTACCTGTTATCGGCCGAATGTGCTGTTGTTTGCAAAGATGACGTGGTCCGATACAGGCTATCTATGCCGATTATGAGTGGTAGGATCGGTAAATGGATTTTAGCGCTGTCGGAGTTCGATTTGCGTTACGAATCGGCTAAGGCAGTCAAAGGGCAGGTTATGGCCGATTTTGTGACTCAGCATTGCGGTCTAGTGGAAACCTTGGAAATTGCACCCTAGACGCTCTTCTTTGATGGATCTACCTGTGACCGGGGGGCAGGAATCGGCATTGTATTAGTTTCTCCTAAGGGGAGGAAGTATGAGTTTTCCTTGCCGATTGTTGCTACATCAACAAATAATCAGGCTGAGTATCAAGCTCTGATCAAGGGATTGGAGTTGTTAAGAGAAGTTCGTGCTGATGCTGTTGAAATATTCGGAGATTCTATGTTGGTTATAAATCAATTGGCCGGAAGCTATGAATGCCGAAGTGAAGTTCTCATAACCTATTTCGAGAGAAGTATGCAACTGTTAAAGGAATTCAAGGACTTCCGATTGGAGCATGTTCCCCAATTGCATAATGAAGACGCTAATCGGTTAGCTCAGCATGCCTCGGGATATCAGCCAATGATTAATGCGACATCGGCAGTCGGTGCCGGTGATTGGAGGAAAGAAATTATTGATTATCTAAAAGATCCATCCAAAAAAGTTGAAAGACAGGTTCGATTTCAGGCAACCAAGTATGTGCTCCTTGAAAATGAATTGTATTATCGAACTATCGACGGAATTCTTCTCCGATGCTTGGGTGATGATGAAGCCAGAAGTTTGATGGGGGAAATCCATGAAGGAGTGTGTGGAGCGCATCAGTCAGCTTTTAAGATGAAGTGGATGATTCGAAGGAATGGATATTTTTGGCCAACCATACTTGAAGATTGTTTTAAATATTTCAAGGGATGTCAAGGTTGTCAAAAGTTCGGTAATATCCAGAGAGCACCCGCATCGGCTATGAATCCTATAATAAAACCTTGGCCGTTCCGGGGATGGGCCATCGATTTGATCGGCTAGATTTATCCACCATCTAGCAAAGGGCATAAGTTCATTCTAGTTGCCACTGACTATTTCACTAAGTGGGTCGAAGCTATTCCTTTGAAGAAAGTCACATCGGCCAATATGATTGATTTTGTGAAGGAGCATATTATTTACCGATTTGGGATTCCCCAAACGATTACTACCGATCAGGGCACCATGTTCACGTCGGGGGAGTTCGATGAATTCGCAATCGGTATGGGAATTAAAGTGTTGAATTCTTCTCCTTATTATGCTCAAATCAATGGGCAGGCCGAAGCGTCTAACAAAGGAATTATCAAGCTTATTAAACGAAAGATTGAAGAAAATCCTAAGGCGGTGGCATACATCATTAAATGAAGCATTGTGGTCTTATCGGATGGCTTGTCATGGATCGACCAAGGTATCACCCTATCAATTGGTGTATGGACATGATGCCGTGTTGCCTTGGGAAATTAAGGCTGGATCTAGGCGATTATCTTTTCAAGATCAATTGACTTCCGACAATTATGCCACTTTGATGACCGATGAATTGGATGATCTAGCAGGGCATCGGTTAAAAGCTTTAATGAGTATAGAAGAAAATAAGAAAAGAGTTGCTAGATGGTATGATAAGAAAGTGAAGGCTAAAGAGTTTGCCGATGGGGATTTGGTATGGAAATTAATTTTACCAGTTGGGACCAAAAGCTCGAAGTTTGGGAAGTGGTCTCCTAATTGGGAGGGTCCTTATCGGATAAGTCGATCGGCTCCTGGTAATGCCTACATTCTAGAAACCCTCGAAGGAATTGAATTTCCCAGAGCATTAAACGGCAAATATTTAAAGAAGTACTACCCCAGTATATGGGTCGATGCATAAAAGTTTAGGTGCCGATAACACTCCTATCGGCTGGAGCCAAATGCTTGGGGACAGAACTTGGTGTTTCAAAAGTTTAGGCGCCGATAACAGTCCTATCGGCTAGACTAAAAGTTGAGGAAGCAGGAAAGCGTAGATACAATGCCGATGGAAACTCTATGTGTTAAGCAGCGACTGGATAGCCGATATAGCACTTAGCCGAATTTGGTTGGCTGCTTCTATCTCCTTGATGTCATCATCGGCAGAACCTTCTATCGGCTTTAGCTTCTTCTTCAGTTGGAGTGCCTTGCGACCATGAACATTTCGCTCGTGCTCAAGAAGCCTGATGGTCTCTGGTAATTGGTTCTCTTCCTGTTGGGCTTGGGATAAGGCGTTCTCCACTTCCTTGAGTTCCGCCAACAGGGATTCTCTTCTTGCCGATAGATCGGATATCTTCTGCTTCAGCGCATCTCCTGAAGATTTTAGGATACCGATGTTCTTGTGCTTCTCATCGGTCAGGAGTTTCTCTTTCCTCATTTCATCGGAGAGTTGAGTTTGAGCGGCTCTATCGGCAAGACGCCGAGAAGCTCTCTGGTACTGCAGCTGGCGACTCTCCAGATGAGCGGCTTGGAACAGGATTTCTTCGACGTCGGCTAGGATTTGGCCTCTGAGAGTTCTGAACAGGGTCTTGGTAGGGTCGGAGTCATCGACCAAATGCGCTGTATCCTGGTGAAGGAGAACTGACAATTCTTCCAGCCTGGCCCTGGTCTCTGCCGATGTAATGCCAACTGTCTGGGAAGAACTTGCTTCTTCGCCTTCTTCTTCAGAGAGATCGATGGCGAAGGAAAACAGGCTATCAGGAGAATCTTGTTCCTGGGAGGGAAAGCAAGGTTAGCTCATATTCGGAGAATCGGCAAATGGTGCTGGCGGTAAACAGTGACTTACTTGCTTCAAGGCGATCTCTTGCCTTGGACTGGGAGGTGCTGACGGAGCTGCGGACTGACCGGCCAAAGATGCCGATGGAACTGCAGGTTGATCGGCTAAGGTTGCCGATGGGACGATATCGATTGAAAGAAGACAAGAAAGGTTATGAGACTAAATGAGAATGAGTTCATCGGCAACGGTATTGTTAAAGTATGTTACCTGGAGGGGGAACAACGGTTGTCTGAATCGGGAGAGCCGCCGGTGATATAATTGGACCCACCGGACCAGTTGCTTGTTCACCCACATCGACTGATGTACTTTCTGTTTGAGGCTCTTCCTGCTGGGATTCTTCCATCTGTGGTGCATCCTGCATTGGTTGGGGAGATGGCACTTGCTGTGTCTGGACTTCTGGAGAAGAAGGAGAAGACTCTACTGGGATTGGAGATACCGGAGGAGGAGGGGGAGCTGCCACTTTTTGGCGTTTCGTTTCGGCCCTGGTGCTCTTGACACCCTTCCTCTTTGGCTGGCTGGCCTGGGTGGCATCGGCACCTTGAAGTGTGACCTTTGCCGATGCACTGGTTTGCTGCAATAACGAACAAGGGTTTGTAAGTATAAATAAAGCCGATATAAAGATAGTCAGCGTAAAAGATAAAGATTTGACAAATTGCCTTGAAAGCCCGCGCCAGAGTAGGAGCAGCTACCGTTGGTGATGTCTGGGTTCTCCTGGTAGTAACTTTCCTGAGGCGTGCACCCCGATGCACGATGGAAGCTAGAGTGGGAGCATTGTGGCCGATTGAGGAAATCGGGCCTGATGGAAACAAGTCAATCGGCTTGCCACTCCTGCTAACCAATGGAGGAATATTGTCAACCTGCAAAAGGAATACAAGGGTAAGCTGCTGATAGAAGTAATAGTGAGAAAATGAAACGTTAGTTTGAGTTACTTACAGTGTCATCGGGAACTTCGTATTCGGGGTCAATCATGCCGCGGTATGAAAGTGCCGATCTGCAGAATAGATGCTCTTTCCATTCTGCCCACCATAACTTGTATGCCTGAGTGATAAAAGCAGCCGGAACCCATTCTGACAGATCTACATCTACATCGGCGTTTGGTGGTAGTTGGGCTACTCGAGTCCACTCAAGAAGGTTGTTGATGGTTTCTCTGGGTTTTATTACATCGGCATAAGGAAGTGCAATCGGCAACTGGCCGAAAGCTAACTGGCGAGCTAATGCCGATGGATTGTAAAATTCGTAAGTCTGGGGAGAAGTTTTCGTGCTACTGAAGAAATTCACTGGAATGGCTCTGGGAGTCACAATTGCCATCATCGCCTCATTGTCCCTGTCGGGAGCTTCATCAAATGGATTGAAGGTCAGAGGGAGCATGCTATCTGGGTCATCATAAGCCAGCCATGGTCGTTCATCTCTGGCCAGACCCTCATACAGAGTCTCGAAGAATCGGCCGATCTGATCCGGATTGTTCCCTGAACCGGGTAAGACTATAACGGCTTCGCCAAAGTTCAAGGGGGCACGCGTTGCCGATTCCTCTTCACCCAACACATGATTTTCGGCTATATCTCTTGGGAAGTGCTGTGAGAACAAGTTGAAATCAAGGCGCTTATGCAGGTGCAGATTGAGCCACATATTAATAAACCACCAGGGGCCTCCCAAGTTGCCGATGGATTGGCCAAGCAGGAGTTTCTGGGCTACCTGATGAAGAAGGTGGTAAACAGCGCTGAGCAAATATCGGCCGAGAGGAAATTGGCCACCGTTAGCCAGTCTTTCTGCTGCCGATAGATAGACAGAAGTCGGTCCTGCCGATCGACCACAGAATACAAACTTGTCCAGCCACATGTTCAGAAAGGTGGTTTGCTCCTTTATGGTGACAGGCCCTCTCCCGCGGTACTTCTGGATGTACCCTGACCAACCGCCGATAGCGCGAGTCTCCACTTTGGCACTAGGGGCAGTATCAAAAAAGTGGGTGCTATCGGCAGAAGATATATCTAGCCCAGTGAGCATGGCTACATCGGCAAGGGTAGGAGAAGCAGGGCCGTGGCCAAAAACAAAAGCATTGAGAGTGTCTGACCAGAAGTAGGATGCAGCTATCAGCAGTGACTCGTTCCTGTGCATATCGGCAATGGATAGCCTAATGCATTGGGCTAGCTTCCTCTCACCCCACTGGACTTCATAAGAATTGCTGACCCTCAAGAACCAGTCTTTCCACCCTACGGTAGGGCTGGGCCAAGAGCGAAAAGTGTCTTTCCATAGATCTACAGAAAAGTTTTCAGCCCTAAAGGGGATTCTATTGGTTTCTGCGTTGATAAGATTGGTTGGATCTGAATCCCCTAGAGGACCGAGACATTGAAGGTGTGGTTGATCGGTGGGGATGACAATTTTATTGGACAGCTCCTAGTGATTTTGGGGGAATAAAAATACAAAGAAAAAGGAAAAGGGGAATATTCAGTAAGATGAATCGCGGATGAATAGGAATATACACAGAAGATGAGATGGAAGTCTGACCTCAGGGACGATGAAGCCAATGGCCATCTTGTCATGAAGAGGACGTTGGAGGGCACCGGAGTTGATGAAGAGGAGTGCTTGTCGGAGATCTTGAAGGTTGTAAATGGCGCCGCCGCTGGAAAAGCAAAGTTGGATAGTAGAATGGTGTGATGGGGGAGGAGTACCCAAGAAGGAACTATTTATAGGACAAGATGGGCAAGGGCAAATCCGACTTATCTCTTTGCCGCATCCGAGAAGCCCGAGGGTACTCAGGTGGATATGGTAACTGTTCGCACGGTAATCCAGGGATTGTGCAGGTGATTTGACGGGAAGCGGTCATTATCTGAAGATATTTTACTGTGCGAGATCTCCTGGTCGGTCCATCGGCGATATTCTATAACGGTCATCTTGCCGATGGGCGGATAGAGGGGAGGTAACCGTTTTTGCGAATATCCTGGTCAGAGCATCGGCAGATCTTTGTAACGGTATTGTTGCCGATGTACGACCAAGAAAGATGCCCGTTTAGGAAGTTGGGGATTTCGAGGAATCTGCGGGGGATTAGGATCAGAGTTGTCCAGATTGAGGTTGTCGGTTACCAGATTAGGAGCATTAATTGCGGAGAAGGCATCATTACTGCAGAGAATTTCGGAGCATTAATAGTTTTATACTCCGAAACTGGGGGGCATGTGTTGACACCATTTTTGGGCACGTGTCTAGGATGGCAGGATAGGGTGGCGGTACGATGCGGGTTGCTGATGAGGATGGTTGCCGATGAAGGAGAGGTTGAATGTGACTAAGTCCACAGGCAGTAATATGGTGCCGATGGCTGGATAAAAAGGTCTGCCGATGACTATGGCAAGGGGATTGCCGATGATGCGAAGGAGGAGTCCGGAAGCTGCCAGTTGTCATGTGGAGGAGTTTCGGTTTGTCACGAAGGATAGTTTTATTATTTCCTTAATTATTTGCATCGTTTTGTATACGGATTCCGTGTAATTTGGAATTCGAATTCTAATTGTGTCTGGTTGTAGCTCTTTGAGCAGGGTATAAATATAAACCCTAGGACCTTGTAATAATGAATAAAGAAATCAATCAAACACACGTTTTTACTCATATTCCAGCATCTACTTTTCGACGACTTCGTCATACTTTTTTCTTTTTATTACGAGTTCTTAGGAATTCGTCGACTTAAGCTCGGCGTGTTCTTAAGTTCCGCGTGAGTACCTCTTAGCCGTGACATCCGGGCGCATCGCTGTTGTCAGGACTAAAGTATTCGAGTTATCACCTTTGCCGATAGCAAGGTCAAATCGGCTGGCACGCCTTAACGTTTGAATCGGGTATTAGCCCTTTGTGTTTGCAGATCAGTTTTGCATCAACACATGTATATGCATGTGCCACCACAAGTTGTAGCTCTAGTAGGTGGTGGGTTGCCCTAACACTAGTTAATGTTGAAATTCCAAATAGACCAGAGTTATTTTTTTTTGTTGATCTTCCTACTCGTTAGAGTTGTAGTCGGGTTAAGGTTTTTACAAGAATTGCATGAAACAGTTTTCGAATATATATACTAATAATTCAACGAGCTGAAAAAAAGGTCCAAGCAAATTAAATAAAGCATAGGTGGTGTGGGTTGCCTTAACACTCTAGCTAATGTTGAACCAAATAAATAGACCAGAGTTATATTTTTTTTTTTTGATCTCCCTACTCGTTAGAGTCGTAGTCAGGTTGAGGTTATTACAAGAACTGCATGACACAGTTTTGAATATACTAATAATTGAGCGAGCTGGAAAAAAGTCCAAGCAAATTAAATAAATCAAAGTCGATGGACCGACCCATCATTGTCCTAAACAGATGATAATTCTAATTGCCCCCAATGCCAATGATCCGAAAACGACCAGTCGATGATCGGAATATGGATGGACCTTGGATTCAATCATCTCATCTCGCTCGGAGTGGCAGTGGCAGCTCTCCATTATTCCATCACGGTCATGCATCTCGATTATAAATTGAATGCACTGTTGACAGCCTCGCTCTTTGGCGTGTAGCAGTTGCCCATTTGCCAAGCAAGCAATTCCATCGATCGCCATTTGCATTTGCATCATCGATAATTAAGGTCAATATATCATTGAATAATGCATCTTGTTTCTCTCTTATATACTCTCTCAGTCCACCAAAGAAATGCAATTTTTAAAAACCAAATACTTTCAAGTTTGATTAAATTTATAGAAAAATACAAAGATTTGTGATACAAAATAAATATCATTAAACTCGTTATAAAATATACTTTTTTAATAAACCTATTTTAAAGATATAAATGTGAATATTGTTTACTGAAAATTTAGTCAACCTTGAACAACATATATACCATAATCATGGGCGGATCTAGGGGTATTCCCCAGTATTTCCGGGAATACCCAACTATTTTGGTACACTTTTATGTAAATATGTGTAGATACTTATATATATAAATATATAATGCTATAATATATAGTATTTTTACACATTTGAGCTCAAAACATATAAAAAACTAGCATTTCAATTAGAAATCTATATTCTAGAAAGCAAATGTTAGTTTAAAGTTGCTAACTTGCAGTTTGATTGGCTATATTTTAAACTTATAGATTCAACTTTGTGGAAGTAGAAATACCCAAGTTTAAAATTCTGGCTCCGCCACTGACCATAATAGTTGCGTTGCAAGTGCTAGCTTACGTTGAGATGCATGCTGCATGACGCGAGTACTGACAGGTGTGGATGTGCTAGCTAGCATGTCAAGCTGTGATCATTCCACGCTGACATCTATCATCGACGACATGGATCGAGAGGCAGTTTGGGCACTGTTGCCCTGACGCGTGATGTTTCGTGGGTGCAATGATTCCGGCGCGCAGGTCAAAAGTCTGTTGTTGCGTTTCGGGTGTGTCCATGGGTTCTCTTCCAAGTGGTTGACTGTTTATTATTATTAATTAATTTGTTACTCCATTTTGATCGATCGATCGAGTAGCTATAAGGTACTATGCATCATCATCATGTGCAAGCATTGGGCACTGTACCTGTACGTGGTCGTGCTGCTGCGGCGGAAAGAGCTAGAGTAGTAGCTGCTGCTGCACCGCCACAACGTGTAGAGTATATACGTACTGTTGCTGGTCACTAGATTCAAAATGGTATGGATAATACTCCGCTCTAATTCCTCTAAATTTGAATTTTAAGCATATGAATCGGATTCAGATTATCCATATCTGCATCGGTATTAAAAATATTTATTTATATCTTCAAAATTCAGATTATGAACAGATTGGAGTGGAGAATTATCCGTATGTTATGTGGCAGAGGGGAGCGATGGCGGCTGACACGGCTGCTAGTGTGCTACAGTACCCACAGAGCTATAGTACCTGCTGGTACTGTTCACATCGATGTTGTGGCGCGACTAGAGCTGCGAGGGCGAGAGGAGGCCGATCGGAGGCCTTGTCCACGGCCAGGTAAGAGCAACTCCAGCAGGGTCACTACTCAAGTCCCAATAGCTAAATATGGATGCCCAGACTAAAAACATTACTCCAGCAGGGTCCCTATTCCAGACCCCATATTTGGCTGGGCACCCATATTTCTTCCCCAAACCCCATTCCTGTTGGCCCAACAGGGCAGCCCCCATCCTCCATCGCGTGTCCTAGCCCCAGCACGTGCTCCCTCTCTCTCTACCCTTGCATGTGCATGACACCCTACGGTAACCGGCTCGATGCTCTAATTGTGTCCATGTCCAAAGGAAGAAGAAAGAGGAAGAAAAAAAAGACACTGACGAGTGGGTCCCTTCTGTCATTCTCTCTGGAATAGATTTGGGGGCTTAAATTTGAGTGCTACTGTTGGAGTTGAAGCAAAAAAGTTGAGCCCCAAGAAGTAGGGGGAGCACCTAAATTAAAAGTAGGGGCCTAGTTTTGGGGGCTACTGCTGGAGTTGCTCTACGAGAAAAGAGATTTCCTTCTAATCTCTTGCTTGATTAGATTGATATATATCCTCTCCTTATATAGAGAGGTTTACTATAGAGAGGTTTACTTGACTTATAAACAAGGCTTACTTGACCCCTAAGCAAGCGACCCTTATCTCTAATTAACCCTAACACTAATAGGCTATGGCACAAGCCCAGTCTCAATAGCTCTCTTACGTACTCTAACACTACACACCACCTGGACATGCAGCTCGTCCTCGAGCTGCGACCTAACCAACTTATAACTCGACTCGACACAAACTTAATACCTAAAAAATAAGCCTTTTATATCTTGGCTTATTTTATTGATCCGAAATAAACTGTGACTCTTTATTTTGGATCCTGAAGATACAGTGGATACCCTTCGCGTGATGGACCTACACACCTGGATCCCATGGAGCCTACCAGAACAATTAGGGTGCATAGGTATAGCCACCCGTAATTAGCCGCAATAACGACCAGCGGAGATGTCCTCGCGGTGGCCGGTGGCGGAATGTGGTGGCGCTACGTAGTGTGTCCTCGCTGATGACAAGGAGGGGAGTGGCTCCACTACCACCGCAGCCACAGAGTTGGAGGTCATTGCTCGTGGGAAAACACCATACTCGTGCTGGAAGATAGCTGCAGGTCGGCGCGCTTGTTGGTGGCCATCCCATAGGGCGAGATCATGCTCCGCTATGCTGAGATCGACCATCACCAAGGTCACCTCAAGCATAAGCTGACACATCTCCTATAGCCACCGGCGCGCTAGGAGATCGTGCGCCACAGCCAACAGCCGCATTAATGCAGACACCTTCTAGGCACTCGGCCGTGCAATCGCCTTCCTCTCCGTGAGTTGCTGCAAGATTGTCACTGCAGGGATGATTGGGCGTCGCCACTTGAAGATGGGGCGCTGGCCCTGCCGGTGTGCCAGGAGGCAGCGCACCGCCACCTGCAGCTCCAACACCGTTGCTTGGATGCCATCCAGATCCCCGTAGAATACGCCATCACAGTGTTGTTGTGGCGGCACAAGGTTTGGGGCTATGAATGATGGGATCGATGAAGGAGAGGAGAAAAGCGGCGCCGGACTGCTGCTCTCCTTGGTCAGGAGCCCGCTGGTCGGTTGCGGTGACGCCCAGCAGACTGGCTATGGGAAAGGCCCGGGCGTTGAACTCATAGGTCGGACCCGCCTCACAGAGAAGACCTCTGAAATGACCGGAACTGACTCCGGAAGGGCCGGGATGCCCCCAAACCCTAGCATGCCATATAGTATAGGCGATGGTGCAGAGGGTGACGTTCGGCTCATGATGGCCACCAGGCGCACCGACAACTCCCCCATTTGGCACTATAGGCCATAGATGGCCGCCCTCAATGCATTGAAGGCATGCGGGGAAGGCGCAGGCTAATGTGTAGGTAGTGGCGCGACGATGGCCGTGGTCGTGGTGAACACACTAGCGGCACAGCGAGTGAACCAGGACCAACCAGGGCTGTGGTGGTGAGGAACCTAGCTACCGCAGCAGGGGTGGCGAAGAGCAGATCAAGGCTTGAGATCTGATACCAGATTGTTATGTGGCAGAGGAGAGCGATGGCGGCTGATGTGGCTGTTGGCGTGCTATAGTACCCGCGGAGCTACAGTACCCGCGGCTACTGTTCACACAGATAGTGTGGCGGCGACTAGGACTACGAGGTCGAGAGGAGGTGGTCAGAGGCCTTGCCCATGACCAGGCAAGAGGGAAGAGATTTCCTTCTAATCTATTGCTTGATTAGATTGATACATCTCCTCTCCTTACTTGACTTACAAGAAAGGCTTACTTAACTGTTGCTGCAAGGTTTACTTGACTTACAAGAAAGGCTTACTTGACCCCTAAGAAAGCAACCCTTATCTCTAATTAACCCTAACACTAATGGGTTATGACACCAACCCAGGCTCAATAGGTCCATTATGTACTCTAACACCGTATCACTTTCAACCCTACACACTCATCAGCATGCAGCTTGCTCGTCGTTTACATCTATTCATCTTGGTGCACTGTATGTTCCATCCTAATTAAGTTAGACAGTGGTGCTAGCTCGGTCTCAGACTCTCAACGGGGGGTTTTATATCATTGTTTTCAAGACTTATGTGTTAAGTGCAAGTTTATCCTCATGAAATTTATTCATCTCATAAAACTTTTATTTTATCTCTGTTCATTAATACTATGCCACATAGTTTATTTCATGCTCATGAATTTTTTTTATAAAACCTCAATTAAAACTAGCTTTATATATTCTCGGATTGCATGGTACGTTATGGCAGAAGGACGCTTACGACTTCGAGTATCATCTTTATTTCTTGAGTTATTACATCCATGCACCTAGCATATGCAACAATTCAATACTAGCTACCTTATATTCTTGGAAATTGGTTGAGCATGGCATGGGAAAGAAAAAACAAAAAAAGGTTTCATCTTTTGGGGTTGCAGGTGTAATGTAGACATTTAGGATGTGTTTGGTTCAAGTATAGGTGTGGCCAAAGCATAGCTAGGCCAGAATTTGGATGTTTGGTTCGTTCTAGGCTTGGCGCATGGCCTGGACGGGCCGACTGTACCACATTGGCCTGTCCAGCCTTGAAAGGCCAAATCGGCCTTCCCAACTTAGCTCAGCTCTGGCCAACCATTCACGTGGCCAAAATGGCGGGCCAAGGTTGCCTCGGTTGGCAATAGTATAAAAGAGCCCTCTCACCACCCTGGCTAGGGATTCACTGGACACTATTCCCACGCTCTTGCCAGCAGTAGCCGCCGCTCTCGCTCGGTGACACTCGTCCGCCCTCATGCGGCAGTGGGTTCTTCCTGTTGGCGTTGCTGGTAAGGCATGGAGGTTCCCTGGTATCATGGCTCGTTCCCTTCCTCTTCGCTCCCATTTTGTACCCATTTTCTTTGTTGGCAGCAATTGTTTCTTGAAACCGAAGAGTTCATATGCCGATTTCATAGCTGAGCTTTATGGTTTGGTCTATGATGCTTGTTGATCTAGGTGGTTGTTGACGGTCCTTAAGTACCAAATATAATCATCAAATAAATAAAGAAAAGGATCCAAATACAACCAACACCCAGACTTAGGGTTTTATCTTACAGAATTTCATGAGTTTTGGTGTTTGTCTATTTCTGCAGGGGGTTATCACGAAATACGGAAGAAAGGCCCACACGTCGGGTTTACATAGAGATATTAACATGCCGCACAATTTTCTGTCATCTAGAAGACTCCAGAAGCCACAGGAACGAACGGGAAGGCAAACGAGCCCGGGGGTAGGGCACCCGCCCTCCCCCCTTGGGCGCCCACCCTGTCTCAGAGTCCAATCAGGACTCTCTTCGGGGATTACGCTCCACTGACCTAAAGGATCAAGGATAACCGTTCAATCAATGTCGGTTTGATCCGACGGCCCAGATCACTTGAAGGGACTATATAAGCAGACCCCCTGGCCCCGGGAGGAGAACAAGTTCATCATAGAGTTGAGAGGAGCCCTCGAAGGAATACCTCTCCTCTAAATAGACTTAGGGCTTAGCATGCAATGTGAGTAGAGTTAGATCTTCTAGTTTCTACTAGATTGAGAGAGATAGCGTGGAGGTGTAGATCGGAGGAAGCCCGGCCTGTCGGTGTCTACTCCGAGGTTGTACCTGCAGGATCAAGTCTCCTAACCCGAGGCTTGCTCCTAGGATTCTTCAGTAATTCGACTTCTAAATTCTAGTAAGTTCTTATTTTATTGTTCTTTGGTTTATGAGTTTACTTTAATCTCTTCCGGTTGAGTTTAGAGTAATCATTGCTAGCATAAACGTGGTGTTTGGGCTAGGGTACTCATAGATATCCCCTGACTAGCTGGACTGTGGTAGTAGCGAGGAACGTGACATTTCCGAGTTACCTTTGCAGCCCACATCTCGTTAGCAGGAAGGATAGGGTTTATAGGTGCGGGTTGAACATCCTTTGTGGTGTCTAGATTCCGTGAGCCTCCCCAATAGAACAGTAGATCATCCTTACCAAGGTTAGAATGAGACTACGGTTACAGTCTTCTCTATACATCGCTCACATCGACAAACATTCTTTGTAGCCTAAAGGGTAGTAGCAATAGATTTGGTTAGTCAGATGCACGCTTTCTCCTAGTGGTAAAAATATAAATACGATACTCTGGATAATCTCCCGGGTGAAATGCTCACCGATATCCGTGCGCTTGCGGATCAATTCCTTATTGCGTTACCAAATATCAACAAGCATTTCTGGCGCCGTTGTTGTAACATCCCCGATGTTACGAACACTAAGAGCGGAACATGTCATCATAAGCATTGCAAAGCATATTTGTTAAGCATATTATTATGCATCAACTGAAAACAAGTTTATTTTGATTGCTTGTGCTTAGGGAAGTAGAGTGTGCTTATGTGGTGTGTTGATGCTTGTGTGGTTGCTAAAACCCTAGGGTGGAAGTTTTCCGAAAAGCTAGGGGGGGAAACCTGATTTTTGGAACCCTAGATTTGCCCCCTTTTTGCACAACTTGAAAACTAAGCAAAATTTGAGGTTGGGTTCAAAAGCAAAGTTGTAGATCTTGTCAAGATGTACAACTTTGGTGTTTGGAGTTTTTGAAGTTTCAATACAAAATTCAAAGTAATTTTGAAAATACAGATTTCCAGAAAATGTCCCCTTTTCCAATTTAAACCTCCAATTCAAAATCCATTTGGAATTTTGAAAAGTGGTCCACATGAAAGTTGTAGAACACAAAAAGTTGAGCAACTTTCATGTTGGGAGTTTTTCAAGTTGTTTAGGAAAAACAAAAGTAATTTTGGAAATTCTGATCTGCCCCAATTCAAACCAAATTTGCCCCCAAATTGAATTTTCGAATTTCAAAGTGTTTCCCCTAAATTCATGCCCTTACACTCAAAATCAGTTCTGGACTCTTAAATATGTTTTGTAGCTTATAAAATTTGGAACAACTTTTTTTTTGACACAAATTTGACTCCAGTTCAAATTTCGGGCGAATTTTACAAAACTACAAACTGTGGATGAGGATTGCTACAGTGTTCGGCAGGGGGGGTGCTCTGCCGCCGCGGCAGAGCTGCCTCCGCGCGCGACGCCACGCAGCTGGCCACGCAGCTGCTTGCTGCTGTGCTTCGCGCGGACGTCCTCATCCGCATCGCAGGCGCCGTCGCGTGGATAAAGCCTCGGGTGGCCGGGACTTTCTTTTCTTCTTCCTGAACCTCGATGCCGACGAGCTCCCTGTGCCTCCCAATTTCGCCTCACCCGTTGCCTTTCCAAGCCCTTTGAGCACGCCAGCAGCTCCGCCTTGAGCTCCGCCTCCGGTTGCGCCCCCAAACACACGCTCTACCCTACCGTAGCTCCAACCCGAGCCGTTTCCTTCCACAACTCCGACCGAGCGCCGCCGCGAGCACGCCACCGTGGCCAGCACCACTCCGGCCCTCTCCACTGTTGCTTTTCGCTCGGCTGAAGTCGTGGTGAGCTTCTAATGCTTTTGCGCTACTCCTTGTGCGCTCTACTCGCCTGTGGTGGCCAGCGTGTGCTCGGCCGCGACGGCCATCCGCCATGAGCGTGGACAGGGAGGGTAGGGGGGGAGTAAAGGTGGTCTCGTGTGTCCTAGGGGTTGCGCGAGACGTCGGAGATGCTAACCCACCCCGCCGCGCAGGCCGGGAGCTCACCGGCGCGGAGCCAGGGCTCACCGGAGCGGTGGTGAGAGGTGGAAGACGCCCCTGACGAGCGGGACCCGCTCGTCAGCGGCCGTGTGAGAGAGCAGCGCCAGCGCGCGCAGGCCGCGCGGGAAAGCGCTCGCGGGCCGACCTGGGCCGAGTCCAAGCAGGCCGCCCGCACGCCACAGTGCCTTTTTCTTTTCCCTTTTTGTTTAATTATGCTGAATGTTTGGATTTGTGTAATAAATTGTGTGATGATCCAAAAATGATGAGAATTTTTGTATAGACTCCCTGAAATATGTAGAACCAAAGAAAAATATTAGGTTCTGTGTTTTGACAGTTTGCAAGGGTATAAAAATTGGCTCCTTTAATTAGCAAATAAAACTTGTATGAATTTTAATAATTTTTTTGTATGTCCAAAAATCACCAAAATTTGTGGGATACCTCTGAATGTTATTTCCAGGCTTCACACAAAATTTGGTGGCATTTGGATAATGTTGGAATAAATTAATATTAAACCCTTACTTAGTAATTAAATAATAATTCCAAAATAATTAAACAATGATTAGTTAAATCTTCATGATTAGGTTGAGTGATTTTAGGGTTATGTGATGACCTGAAGTCATCAACCCTAATGACCTTTGGCATTGAATTATTGTTTGGCCTCAATGCTTAATTACTGACATTAGTGATTAATTAAGAGTTAATTAAGGCAAATAGGACTAATAAGTAGTTAATTTAGGATAATTATGAATTAAGAAAAGTCTTAATTGTCAGATGCAACCCCTTGGGTAAAAACAACTTTATTTATTGATTATTCTGAATTACACCAAGAAGGCAAGTTGTATTCAAATGGGTCCATCTTGCATATTTGCCATACGCATATCACAAGCATTCATCATTTCGCGTATAGTGTCCGTGACCGAAGGAGCGCCCGTTGAACCGAACCTCGAGGTCGGTGCTCCGTTCGAGGAAGTCGGATCCGAGACTTGGGAAGTCTCCGAGGGTCCCTCTCTGCCCTGCAACCAAGGCAAGCCCCGGATGCATTAACCCTCCTTGAATGTTTTAAATCTTTTATCACTTATGAATTGAAAATGTTGCACTAGGTAGTTGAGAATTGGGTTAACCTACTTGCTGCATTTACTGCCTTGATATCTGTTATCCTGTCCTTGACACCTGTTTATTTAAAACTGCGTAGTAATGCTTAGCCCTGCTACTAGATAGGTTTTCAAATAAGAAAGTTTGAAGGGTTGTTGTGGAATACATTTATGATCAATGATGTTTTAATCTGAGACCGGTCGGTGGACTTGCTTTGAGAATGGAGTCTTAAAGTAGTGTCTCCAACTGTGTCGGTTAAGGACCGGCCCGTTGATGGCCCGCTGGGTTGAGAATTTATAGTACTAGCCACTTGCCCTCGGTAAGCCCGGTCTTGTGATCCCTCGACGCGAACAGCTACTCGCGCACTGGGAGTGGAAAGATGGCGAGAGTAGTGTGTACCCACCTTACGGATCTGAGATGACCGGAAAACATCTAGATCGGCTGTAGGATGGTGGAGTACTGTGCTCTCGGGTGCCGCGAACCTGGTCAAATTTGGGGAGAGCTTGATTTGGGTTGACATATGCAAGATTTGGTTCTACATATGTCGGGTGGTTAGGAACTCCAGCTGGATTGCTAAGCGGTTCGAATCGTCGTTGCTCCCCGATTGGGAGACTCAATCCACTGCCCCTCATCGTAGTTAAATATGCAACTAAGTGCTCAACTGAGAAAGGGGAAATGTCTCATGAGGTCCGGATCCCAATTCCCAGACTCATAGCGACATGAAGCTATGGCCATCGAATATATGATACTCTATTTTAGGACTAGTAACTCCCAGACTCGTCTGTGGGGAAACAACTAGTTAGACTGTCCTCGAACTCCTCGGCCTCGACGGGAGAGGAATTCGCAGGTAAAACTTGAAAATAAGGATGCACTATTAGTAAGCTTTTTGGCAAAACATTCTGGCTCCTTGCTCAGCCACTCTTTGCCTACCCTAAGCCTGCATTCCTAAGTTCTCCTCTTTTCCTGCCGGATAAGTCTTGTTGAGTACTTCCGTACTCAGGGTATTATAACCCCTGTTGCAGGTGAAGCTCAGGAGCCGACTTGTTTCGGACCCTGTTGCGTGACCGTCGTCGAGGTTGACGACGAAGAAGAGTGAGCGTGACCCATGGGCAGGGTCTGTAAATTTGTAATCTCTGTTCTAAAGTTCAAGTTGCTCCGCTGGACCTGGTTTGTAATAACACTCTGCTATTTGGAAGAACTCCTTTTGTAAAATAAGTTATGTAATACTTCTGCTGTTTTACTCTGAAATATTATTTTGGTCGTATGTCGTTTGTGGTACTGCAATGTCTTCGCAACGAATGATCCTGGTGTTAAGGTGGCCACTTGCTATCCTGTAAGGGCGAGAAGAAGAAGTTCTCGTTAATTGACCACCACCAGTGGTCAGGACGAGCCGACTTGGCATGCCGCAGGTAGCAGTGGAATGAGCGTCCAGCGACGTTCATCGGACTTCTAAAGTGGGAGGATCCCCGACACCGCCGTCAGAGGTCCTTAGGACAATGACAGGTGCCGGTGGGCCCAAACACATAGGGGGTTCTGCCACAGCTGGTATCAGAGCATTCGTTGCTAAGATGACTGCTGTACCTCTTGAAAAACTTCAAAATTCGTTTGGATCCAATACTATAAACCTGTCTATTTTGAGTCCAAGTGCTTAGTCCTAACTTACCCCTGTCTATAGGCCTCCTTAGAATTTTTGAAGTGGTATGGAGGAGCAACATAGAGTATTGCCCTATGTTGTAAAATTTTAAAGTAATATTGTTGCAAACCTTTGGTAGGAATCGTAAGTTCGTGCATGCATCATGATGTATTAACTGGTTAAGTTCCTTCCTCCTTGTTCGGGTTGGGTGAATAGAATCAATCCTATTCCTGCTAACCTTTAGGGTCTCTCTTACTAATCTAAACTTACCCTCTACAGGATGGCTCGTCAGAAGCAGACCCCGCGTAAGAGGACAGGTCCAAAAGGAGTTCCCCGACATCAGTTGGCTCCACGCAGTGATCAAGCCAGCAGTAGCCGTTCACCGCCTCAGCAGGAGGTGGACAGGTTGTCCGCCGAGTTGACTGAGGTGATGAGAGAAAGAATGTACAATGTTATGGAGATCGGCAAACTCAAAGCTCAACTAGCCAAAGAAAAACAAGCTACAGAGAACTGTGAATCCATGTTATCTCGTATGGTGGAGGAGAGGAATGCCGCCATTGCCCGAGAGGAAGAAGCTAGGAGCACACACAGGCATGAGCTGACTAGGATGAATGCGAAGCTAGGCAAGGCTAGGTATCTTAAAGATTTGTACGTGAAGATGGCGGCCACGGTCACCGCGCAGCGGGATGTCGCGTGGCAGCGAGAGGACCAGCTCCAGTTGGAGAAGCTGGAGCTGGCACATCACTTAGATACTGTCAATGACTTGGCAATGCAATATCGTGATATTGCATTTGATCTGTATCATCAGCTCCACCCACCTCCAGGCGAAGGGGAGATGGATACGGATGGCGAGCTGGCAGACGATGGGGAACCCGATCAAGGCATCAGTGATGAAGAGGAGTCCGACCCTGATGACAACAACCCAGGGGGTAATCAGGATGATGGCAATGACGACCCGGGCTACAGCTCTAGCCACACCGACTAGTTCGGTGGAACCGCGGGCAACGTCGTTGTAGGAGTCCTAGTTTGCCGTAGTGGGGTCGGGTTTGTAATATAAGTTTTCTTTCGGCTTGAGAAGTTGTACTTGTTTGTTCCTGGTGTGTCGAACTAATGTTTAATAAATAAATGGAAGAATGTAAGATATGTTCTACGTTATGAAGTTCATGTGGTGACAAGTACCTATGGTTCTTGTAGAAGATGCCGATGCGTACACGCGGATCTGATGGAGCTGGGACATCTCAGGGAGGGGATGATATCCCCAACCCTCCACCTGCTCCACCTTCTTTGGCCGAGGCCATTGCTGTTTTGTTGAATGGTACTACTGACAACGCTCGCTTGCTGCGCGAGCTAGCACAGCGTCAACCACACCCCGCCCCAAACTTCAGGGCACCGCGCAACGGGGACGGAGAGACTCGGTATGTGGACTTTACCGAGACCAGGCCCCCGGTGTTCACTAAGGCCGATGAGCCTTTAGAAGCGGATGACTGGCTCCGAACCATGGAGCATAAGTTCAGTTTGACAGTGTTCCGAAACTCAGAAGCCCCTGTTCGCAGCTCAGCAGCTTCGGGGAGCTGCGGGTGCCTGGTGGGAGAACTTCTTAGCTATCCAAGCTCCCGGACACCAAGTCACCTGGACCGAGTTTAAGGACGCGTTCCGCGCCCATTACATCCCCGAAGGGCTCATGGCCATGAAGGCCGAAGAGTTTCTCGCCTTGCAGCAAGGCGATAAGAGTGTCATGGTATACGTGGCAAAGTTTAATCATCTCTCTCAATATGCCACAGACCATGTGAACACTGACAGAAAGAAGAAAGCCTGCTTCATGCGTGGTCTAAATACTAAACTTCAGACCATGATGACCACCTGCCAAAATGCTACCTTCTATGAGGCGGTAAATATTGCCATCGCCTCAGAGGAAAAGAATAGAAAGCATAAAGAAGCCAAGAAGAAGGCTGCTTCTTCCTCTTTCTCTGGTCGCGGTCAAAAGCGCCAGAGAATCATTTATCACCCGCAGGGCCACGGACGCTTCCAAGCGCCGTCACCTTATCGTGGTCCTTTCTCCCCCCCACTGTATAGACCAGGGCAGCAGGTATACTCTCGACCTACTGCCATCGCTCTTGCACTACGCCAGCCGAACGCCCCAGGTGTTCGCCCCACTGCTCCGCCCAGCCACAATTACCCTTGTTTCAATTGTGGTAAGCCTGGGCATTTCTCTAAAGAATGCCCTTTCCCCCGCCAAACCAACCCTACCTTCCAAAGGCCACCTATGGGCCAACCCCAGCCGGGACAATTCAGGACTGGGGTTCAGAAAGGACAACCTGTGCAAAAGGGAAAACCAGCAAAGAAGGTGGGACAAGTCTTCCATATGGAGGTGGAGACGATTCCGGAGGGTGAACCAGTAATGATGGGTACGTTTCCTGTTGCGAAACATCCTGCTTTAATGCTTTTTGATTCTGGTGCATCTCATACATTCATCAATCGCACCTTTGTATTAAAGCATGGCATACCCATTGGGGAAACACCAGATCATTTTTATATACAGTCGCCAGGAGGACGGCTGAGCTCTAAAGAAATGGTTCACCAGGTACCCATCGAATTTGGTGGGCATAGTTTTCCCACTAGCATGATTGTTCTTAAAGACCAGGAGATTGATGTCATACTAGGCATGAACTGGATGGCACAACGAGGGGTTGTGCTAGACACTTTGCATCGAACCATTAAAATCCCATTGCCCAATGAGCATTCTTATTTGCTAATTCAATTAGTTACTCCCAAGCGGATAATAGGGCAAGTTCATGCCACTAATGTGTCTGAAGTCAAAGATATCCCGGTAGTTCGAGATTTTCCGGATGTATTCCCTGAAGATCTATCAGGTCTGCCTCCGGACCGGGATGTACAATTCAGTATAGAATTGAAACCAGGGACAGCCCCAATATCTCGAAGGGCCTATAGAATGGCACCAAAAGAGCTGGCCGAATTAAAAACCCAATTACAAGAGTTGTTACAGAAAGGTTTTATTCAGCCCAGTTCTTCTCCATGGGGTTGCCCAGCCTTGTTTGTGAAAAAGAAGGATCAAACATTGAGGCTGTGTGTTGACTATCATCCCCTAAATGAGGTGACAATTAAGAACAAGTACCCATTGCCCCGCATTGACTTACTGTTTGACCAGTTAGCCGGGGCCAAGGTATTCTCAAAAATTGATTTGAGATCAGGGTACCATCAAATTAAAATTAGGCCGGAGGATGTACCCAAGACGGCTTTTACAACCCGTTATGGGTTGTATGAAAACTTGGTGATGTCTTTTGGGTTGACCAATGCACCGGCCCATTTCATGTACCTGATGAACTCTGTCTTCATGCCAGAACTAGACAAATTTGTAGTCGTCTTTATTGATGACATCTTAATTTACTCTAAGACTAAGAAAGAACATGCTGAACATTTGAGAATCGTGCTAACCCGCCTTAGGGAGCATCAACTATATGCCAAGTTCAGCAAATGTGAGTTCTGGCTGGACAAAGTTCATTTCCTGGGTCATGTATTATCAGCAGAAGGAGTCGATGTAGACCCAGGCAAGGTAGAAGATGTGTTGAATTGGAAACCCCCGACTACGGTACATGAGGTCCGTAGTTTTCTAGGTATGGCGGGATATTACCGTCGTTTTATCCTGGACTTTTCAAGAGTCGCCAAACCAATCACGACCTTGCTCAAAAATCAAACAAAATTTGTTTGGTCACCTCAATGTGAGCAAGCCTTTCAGACTCTGAAAAGATTATTGACAACTGCACCTGTCTTAGCCTAGCCAGACATTGAAAAACCCTTTGATGTGTATTGTGACGCATCAGGGATAGGCATAGGCTGTGTGCTAATGCAGGAGGGTCGCGTAATTGCATATGCTTCCAGACAGCTCAAACCACATGAAGAGAATTACCCGACCCATGATCTAGAACTAGCCGCCGTGGTACATGCATTAAAGATCTGGCGTCATTACCTGTTGGGGAACACATGTCATCTATACACCGATCACAAAAGCTTGAAGTATATCTTTACTCAAGCTGAGCTTAATATGCGCCAGCGAAGGTGGCTAGAATTAATTAAAGATTATGACCTTGAGGTACATTATCACCCTGGCAAGGCAAATGTAGTAGCTGATACCCTCAGTCGTAAGGCTCACTGTAATTTCTTAACAGTGACGCCTAGGGATATAACTTTGTGCCAAGAGCTAGAAAACTTGGGGATAGAAATGATTTCCCAAGGAAGCCTTGCCAATCTAAAGATTGATTTCAATCTCGAAGCTCAAATCATAGAGGCACAAAGAGAGGACAAAGGCATGAAACATATTAAAGAGAAGATTTCTAATAGAGCACCCACAGACTTTAAGGTGGATGATGCAGGAGTAATCTGGTTCAAGAACCGGTTAGTGGTTCCAAAGGTACCTGAGCTACGTCAACAAATCCTGGATGAAGCTCATACCACGAGGTATTCCATTCATCCGGGAAGCAATAAGATGTATCAGGACCTAAAACAGAGGTTTTGGTGGACAAAAATGAAGATAGAAATAGCTCGCTATGTGGCCCAATGTGACACCTGTCGAAAAGTCAAAGCTATTCATCTCAAATCTGCTGGTGAGTTGCAACCTTTGCCTATTTCAGCCTGGAAATGGGATGATATAAGTATGGATTTTATAGTGGGGTTGCCCAAGACAACCAAAGGCTTTGATTCAATTTGGGTCATCGTAGATCGTCTCACCAAAACAGCACACTTTTTACCTGTAAAGAAATCGTATCATACTTCCACCTATGCTCAGATTTATTTTGATCGTATCCTAAGTCTGCATGGGGTGCCAAAGACAATAGTGTCAGATAGAGGCACACAATTTGTCTCCCAATTCTGGAAATGTTTACACGAATCCTTGGGTACCAAACTTTTATATAGCACAGCCTACCACCCTCAAACAGGTGGGCAAACTGAAAGGGTGAATCAAACCCTAGAAGATCTATTAAGATCTTGTGCCCTGAATTTTCCAGATAAGTGGGATGACTGCTTGCCTCTAGCAGAATTTTCTTACAACAATAGCTACCAAGAGAGTATCAAGATGGCTCCCTTTGAGGCACTGTATGGTCGTCGATGTCGAACTCCGCTACACTGGTCGGAACCCGGAGAAAGATGGTTCTTCGGGGTTGACTTAGTGAAAGAGACTGAGAACAAAGTACGACAAATCCAAAATAACTTGAAGGTTGCTCAGTCTCGACAGAAGAGTTATGCCGATAAAAGGCGTCGACCGTTAAAGTTCGCCAAAGGTGATCATGTGTATCTGAAAGTATCCCCAATGAAAGGAGTAAATCGTTTTGGTGTTAAAGGCAAGTTAGCGCCCCGTTACATTGGTCCATTTCCAATTATTGACCGATGTGGACAGGTAGCTTACCGCCTTAAACTGCCCGAACGATTATCCGAGGTACATAATGTGTTCCATGTGTCTCAACTGAAGAAGTGTCTTCGGGTACCAGACCAAGTTGAAGATATCGAAGATGTAGAACTTGAACCAGATCTAACTTATTCGGAATATCCTATCCAAGTACTGGATCAAAGAAATAGAGTTACTCAAAGAACAACTACCAAGTGGTACAAGATACAGTGGAGCCAACACTCTGAAGAAGAAGCCACGTGGGAATCTGAAGATTACCTGATGGAGAATTTCCCTGAGTTCCACGCTTCTCTTCAGGACAACAACTGATATATAAGAAGTGTACTCTAGTGGGGAAAAAGAGTAGCCAAAGCCGTGTACCTTGTGTACATACATGTTTATAATGGAGTGAATTTTCCCCCCAACTCCCTGCCTTATGGGAAATTTGAAGATGAAAGAGTTTTGACAAATTTCCTTTTCCATTACTTACCCTAAGGTTTTGAATCTCGGGGACGAGATTTCTTTAAGGAGGGAGGGCTGTAACATCCCCGATGTTACGAACACTAAGAGCGGAACATGTCATCGTAAGCATTGCAAAGCATATTTGTTAAGCATATTATTATGCATCAACTGAAAACAAGTTTATTTTGATTGCTTGTGCTTAGGGAAGTAGAGTGTGCTTATGTGGTGTGTTGATGCTTGTGTGGTTGCTAAAACCCTAGGGTGCAAGTTTTCCGAAAAGCTAGGGGGGAAACCTGATTTTTGGAACCCTAGATTTGCCCCCTTTTTGCACAACTTGAAAACTAAGCAAAATTTGAGGTTGGGTTCAAAAGCAAAGTTGTAGATCTTGTCAAGATGTACAACTTTGGTGTTTTGAGTTTTTGAAGTTTCAATACAAAATTCAAAGTAATTTTGAAAATACAGATTTCCAGAAAATGTCCCCTTTTCGTATTTAAACCTCCAATTCAAAATCCATTTGGAATTTTGAAACGTGGTCAACATGAAAGTTGTAGAACACAAAATGTTGAGCAACTTTTATGTTGGGAGTTTTTCAAGTTGTTTAGGAAAAACAAAAGTAATTTTGGAAATTCTGATCTGCCCCAATTCAAACCAAATTTGCCCCCAAATTGAATTTTCGAATTTCAAACTGTTTCCCCTAAATTCATGCCCTTACACTCAAAATCAGTTCTGGACTCTTAAATATGTTTTTTAGCTTATAAAATTTGGAACAACTTTTGTTTTGACACAAATTTGACTCCAGTTCAAATTTCGGGCGAATTTTACAAAACTACAAACTGTGGATGAGGATTGCTACAGTGTTCGGCAGGGGGGGTGCTCTGCCGCCGCGGCAGAGCCGCCTCCGCGCGCGACGCCACGCAGCTGGCCACGCAGCTGCTTGCTGCTGTGCTTCGCGCGGACGTCCTCATCCGCATCGCAGGCGCCGTCGCGTGGATAAAGCCTCGGGTGGCCGGGACATTCTTTTCTTCTTCCTGAACCTCGACGCCGACGAGCTCCCTGTGCCTCCCAATTTCGCCTCACCCGTTGCCTTTCCAAGCCCTTTGAGCATGCTAGCAGCTCCGCCTTGAGCTCCGCCACTGGTTGCGCCCCCAAACACACGCTCTACCCTACCGTAGCTCCAACCCGAGCCGTTTCCTTCCACAACTCCGGCCGAGCGCCGCCGCGAGCATGCCACCGTGGCCAGCACCACTCCGGCCCTCTCCACTGTTGCTTTTCGCTCGGCTGAAGTCGTGGTGAGCTTCTAATGCTTTTGCGCTACTCCTTGTGCGCTCTACTCGCCTGTGGTGGCCAGCGTGTGCTCGGCCGCGACGGCCATCCGCCATGAGCGTGGACAGGGAGGGTAGGGGGGGAGTAAAGGTGGTCTCGTGTGTCCTAGGGGTTGCGCGAGACGTCGGAGATGCTAACCCACCCCGCCGCGCAGGCCGGGAGCTCACCGGCGCGGAGCCAGGGCTCACCGGAGCGGTGGTGAGAGGTGGAAGACGCCCCTGACGAGCGGGACCCGCTCGTCAGCGGCCGTGTGAGAGAGCAGCGCCAGCGCGCGCAGGCCGCGCGGGAAAGCGCTCGCGGGCCGACCTGGGCCGAGTCCAAGCAGGCCGCCCGCACGCCACAGTGCCTTTTTCTTTTCCCTTTTTGTTTAATTATGCTGAATGTTTGGATTTGTGTAATAAATTGTGTGATGATCCAAAAATGATGAGAATTTTTGTATAGACTCCCTGAAATATGTAGAACCAAAGAAAAATATTAGGTTCTGTGTTTTGACAGTTTGCAAGGGTATAAAAATTGGCTCCTTTAATTAGCAAATAAAACTTGTATGAATTTTAATAATTTTTTTGTATGTCCAAAAATCACCAAAATTTGTGGGATACCTCTGAATGTTATTTCCAGGCTTCACACAAAATTTGGTGGCATTTGGATAATGTTGGAATAAATTAATATTAAACCCTTACTTAGTAATTAAATAATAATTCCAAAATAATTAAACAATGATTAGTTAAATCTTCATGATTAGGTTGAGTGATTTTAGGGTTATGTGATGACCTGAAGTCATCAACCCTAATGACCTTTGGCATTGAATTATTGTTTGGCCTCAATGCTTAATTACTGTCATTAGTGATTAATTAAGAGTTAATTAAGGCAAATAGGACTAATAAGTAGTTAATTTAGGATAATTATGAATTAAGAAAAGTCTTAATTGTCAGATGCAACCCCTTGGGTAAAAACAACTTTATTTATTGATTATTCTGAATTACACCAAGAAGGCAAGTTGTATTCAAATGGGTCCATCTTGCATATTTGCCATACGCATATCACAAGCATTCATCATTTCGCGTATAGTGTCCGTGACCGAAGGAGCGCCCGTTGAACCGAACCTCGAGGTCGGTGCTCCGTTCGAGGAAGTCGGATCCGAGACTTGGGAAGTCTCCGAGGGTCCCTCTCTGCCCTGCAACCAAGGCAAGCCCCGGATGCATTAACCCTCCTTGAATGTTTTAAATCTTTTATCACTTATGAATTGAAAATGCTGCACTAGGTAGTTGAGAATTGGGTTAACCTACTTGCTGCATTTACTGCCTTGATATCTGTTATCCTGTCCTTGACACCTGTTTATTTAAAACTGCGTAGTAATGCTTAGCCCTGCTACTAGATAGGTTTTCAAATAAGAAAGTTTGAAGGGTTGTTGTGGAATACATTTATGATCAATGATGTTTTAATCTGAGACCGGTCGGTGGACTTGCTTTGAGAATGGAGTCTTAAAGTAGTGTCTCCAACTCTGTCGGTTAAGGACCGGTCCGTTGATGGCCCGCTGGGTTGAGAATTTATAGTACTAGCCACTTGCCCTCGGTAAGCCCGGTCTTGTGATCCCTCGACGCGAACAGCTACTCGCGCATTGGGAGTGGAAAGATGGCGAGAGTAGTGTGTACCCACCTTACGGATCTGAGATGACCGGAAAACATCTAGATCGGCTGTAGGATGGTGGAGTACTGTGCTCTCGGGTGCCGCGAACCTGGTCAAATTTGGGGAGAGCTTGATTTGGGTTGACATATGCAAGATTTGGTTCTACATATGTCGGGTGGTTAGGAACTCCAGCTGGATTGCTAAGCGGTTCGAATCGTCGTTGCTCCCCGATTGGGAGACTCAATCCACTGCCCCTCATCGTAGTTAAATATGCAACTAAGTGCTCAACTGAGAAAGGGGAAATGTCTCATGAGGTCCGGATCCCAATTCCCAGACTCATAGCGACATGAAGCTATGGCCATCGAATAAATGATACTCTATTTTAGGACTAGTAACTCCCAGACTCGTCTGTGGGGAAACAACTAGTTAGACTGTCCTCGAACTCCTCGGCCTCGACGGGAGAGGAATTCGCAGGTAAAACTTGAAGGTAAGGATGCACTATTAGTAAGCTTTTTGGCAAAACATTCTGGCTCCTTGCTCAGCCACTCTTTGCCTACCCTAAGCCTGCATTCCTAAGTTCTCCTCTTTTCCTGCCGGATAAGTCTTGTTGAGTACTTTCGTACTCAGGGTATTATAACCCCTGTTGCAGGTGAAGCTCAGGAGCCGACTTGTTTCGGACCCTGTTGCGTGACCGTCGTCGAGGTTGACGACGAAGAAGAGTGAGCGTGACCCATGGGCAGGGTCTGTAAATTTGTAATCTCTGTTCTAAAGTTCAAGTTGCTCCGCTGGACCTGGTTTGTAATAACACTCTGCTATTTGGAAGAACTCCTTTTGTAAAATAAGTTATGTAATACTTCCGCTGTTTTACTCTGAAATATTATTTTGGTCGTATGTCGTTTGTGGTACTGCAATGTCTTCGCAACGAATGATCCTGGTGTTAAGGTGGCCACTTGCTATCCTGTAAGGGCGAGAAGAAGAAGTTCTCGTTAATTGACCACCACCAGTGGTCAGGACGAGCCGACTTGGCATGCCGCAGGTAGCAGTGGAATGAGCGTCCAGCGACGTTCATCGGACTTCTAAAGTGGGAGGATCCCCGACACCGCCGTCAGAGGTCCTTAGGACAATGACAGGTGCCGGTGGGCCCAAACACTTAGGGGGTTCTGCCACAGTTGTCGGGGAGAAAGACGGTTTGCTGAGATAACTTTTAGTCTTGCTATTATCTTGTATAATACTTTTATACTTTTATTCTTTTATCTTTGTATTTTTTCCATCTTTGTGGATAACTCAAATTCCACACCTATTATTGAATTCTTTGCACCTTCGGAGACAAGCCATAGACCATGGGAGTCAACAAGTCCTGCCCCTTATTATGATCTGTCTGGAGTTGATTGCAATAGGTCAAAACCAACCCTTTTATATAGCCGAGGTCCAATTTTTTATTCAAGAAGATAATGAACTTTTAGCTACACTTAGGGAATCTTTTAATCTTTCTATAAATTCTGGTTTAAACCTAGCCCTACAAGACCATGTTTTTCCTCGATATTTTCACATTGGTCTTAATCTTATACCCTTTGGTAGAGTTTTTCTTTCTTTATCTGTTAGTAAAGCAAGGTATGTCTTCATTCGTGGACATCCTTCTTGTACTAGTCTTCATAGAAAAATCTTAGAGATAGAGAAGGAATCATCTCCCAGACAAGGAAAGGAAGTTTCAATAGCCGATTTCCAAACATTCCAATCCCATGATTCGACTATCCAACCCATCCTTGAGCTTAATAATTTCTACGATGCTCTTTCTGTTGAACCTCCCGATGATCCTATGAATCTCTCTAGATATCCCATGCATAAGAGTCACCAAGACCACAAGAAGGATCGAGAAGAGCAACATCAATGGCTAGAGGGCATTAAAAATCCATGTGCTATCACCATTGAATGGATAGATAAAACAAACTTGAGAGACAATCCTAGAGGAATTTTAAGCATTCATGAAGAATCATCCTTGGAGTTTGAGAATGATAGAAACAACAGTGAGCATGGAAGTTATTTCATAAATACCTCACCAAGTCCTTGCTCATATAAAACATCTCCCCAATCAATTGGTCTCTCCAACATCACTGCATTTGAGATCTCCAACCCCCTCTTCTTTCTATTTATAAAAACTTTAAAAGGGCGGTTGTCGATGCATATGTCTATAATAAATATTGCAGATATCGTTGAGTTGATCTTGATATAGGTCAGCGTCAGAGGGGAAACCACTTCGCCGACATAAATTGATGGTTTCCCAAGGACAAGCTTTGTGTCCTAAAACAAGCACTTATCAGATCGTAACATGAACTTCTAATTATTTGCAACATTGCCTTGTGTATTGAGCATATAAAGATAATTGTAGAAATATTCCTTTGGGTATTCTTGCCACTAACCTTTCCAGGATTGGAGCAAGAAGATCGGATGAATGACAAGCACAAGGTATGTCCAACCAACCATCACACAACATTGAATTAAATTCATCCAAACTTGAATTTTGCAAAATTCAAGCTTGGGGGAGTATTTTACATAAAAACATCCTTTGCCATGTTGCTATGTTTGTTGTCCGTATCTTTGAGACATGCTCAATTTGTTAAATACTAGTCACACTACTTCATCTCCACTTGAGTAGATCTCTATAAAAGCCATCATGCTACCTATGTTTATCTTAGTAAGTGTTAGTTTGGAAGTACTGTACATACTTCTATTGGCTTTTAAATTAAGCGTGGTGCTTAGGTTAAATAGCCTTCCTTAATCTGATTAGACATGGAGTCTAGTTTGGTTACTGAACTAAAAACTACTTGAGTAGGCATTGGTATATTTTGTTGGACTAACCCCTATAGGAAAACTTTCAATATCGACCTGGGAAGTCCTGAGATAAACTCACATTGGAGATAAAGGAGACACATGAAGTTTAACAATTTGCACAAGAAGGACATAACTCATTCATCATAGAGAGGTGATCCATGTAACAAGACAAAGGGTGCCACAACCACGAAGCACAAATGCTAAGAAGGGAAAGCTTCCACAAAGTGATACTATACCATCACTCTTCAAGTAAGGTAACATCTTAAGGTACTTGACTATCACTTTTATAAGCTTCTCCTTGGTTCTGGCGTTCACATAAAATAAAGAGACAAACATGTATGATTTGTAACTCCAAATAACCAACTCAATTAATTCAACATGTTTAGTCCTTTAATCTTTGTTCTTAGTACTACCTTCGTGATCCCACACTCCTAATCATATAAGCTAATATGTTGCACATTCAATATTTGGAAGATATAAACAAAACATAAATATAGATAGATTATCTTTCCATAAGGTTGAGCAATTTGATCTGACAAATGTTTCAAATGCTACACACATGATCCTATCAATTTTGTCTTGCTCACTATGCTTAAGGTTAGAGAAGAACAAATACACTTTTGGGTCTGTTGGTGTTTTTCACCAACAGGGCCCATGCACTTGATCTCTGCCTTGTCTCTATGAGCAGGTATACTTCGAGCAAAACCTAAAAGAGTTTTACAACTCCCAGATTCAACCAAGTGAAGGACTTGGATCTACGAGCACAAACACACAGAGCAGGATGCTGCCAATGCCACACCTTGAACTGCTGGACAAACGAAGAACATGGGTGACTCCATATCAAGAGGTGCAGACGTCAAGGTCCACACCTAATCAAATGATGCACCTAAAGGATGAAGACGGTGAGAAGTATTGTCCAGAAGACTTAAAACATTGGATCCTTGTCGAAGGAGGTCAAGATCGTCGACTCAAGTCGCCTTTTCTGATCAAGAAGGATGACCCTGGTGTTCCAAGCATCGAGTGCACAATCAATGGATACTCTTTTCAGAAGACACTCTACGACATCGGATCTGACGACAACATAATGGCCGCAGTCACTTATCAGCTCCTGCATGGAACCATGCCCCTACAACCAATATATATTCAGCTCCAGATGATTTTTAGGTCATTGACATAGGAAAAGATGAGTATGATCCACCCATCATCCTTGAGAGACCGTTCCTCGGCACCGTTAAAGCAATCATCTACATTGGAACCGGAGAAGTCCACATGCACTTCCCCTCTGAAGAAGGCGACGCAACCGAAACTAGAGGAGGCAAATCATCAAGGACGGATGGGCAGACTACAAAGGAGATTGTTGACACTTGCTAACTCCACTTGAATACTAGGTTGTCATCCCCAGCATGGCACTAGAGTGTACTATGGTATTTATACGCACACAGATAATCCGCAAGCGCACGGATACCGTTATAGCTTTTACCCGATTAAACGTTTTATCGTATCCACAGGGAAATGGGAGAACTGATCTACGCTCTAACTTAACCAAGATAAGTAAATAGGTGTAAATAGAAAAGATGGTAGAATCGAATAAGAACAATATTAAAGGTAAGATAACAGTGAGTGATAATATGGGAATAGAGAATAGAGCAATTCTAGTATATGGGCGATGGTAGCAGAATAGAGAGGATAACTATGGTTTCTCTACTTCAAAGGGGTATGTCTATGTCTGGGACGAACCACGTGATAAAGAGTACACCACAAAAGGATGCTTATCCTTAGGCCGATAAACCCTACCCGTCCTGCTAACGAGAGGTGGACTACAGAGGACCAACGTATCTGTCACCTACGCGGCCTACCACACGATGCAGCTAGACAGGGGATATCCACAAGTAATCTAGATCTAAGCACCTCGCTTACACCTATACTACAACTCTCACCTATAGCGTCCTATAGATTAGAATACTCAAAAGAGTTGTGAACCAGAACATACATGATTAGTAATTGCATAATGAATGAGAAGTAGATTACCAGAGTCATCCCATGAGCAAGCTTGATTAGAGCTTGATCATGACGAAGTACAACTAGAGGAAGAACCGACCGGCCGGCCTCTCCTCTAATCCTCCTTCGCTCTCCATCTTGCTACTATCTAGATCTACTCTAGTTTAGAGAAGAGAGGAGAGCTCTCATCTCTAAACCCTAGCTTTTGCTCTGTCTATGAATAATGAATAATGATCAAGGGGTGCCTATTTTTCTAGGGGCCAGGGGGTCTGTTTATATAGTCCCCTCAAGTGAACCTGGGCCGTCGGGTCAAACCGACATTGTTTGAACGGTTATTCTTGACCCTTTAGGTCGGTGGAGATCTTCCGAGAGAAAGAGTCCTGATTGGGCTCCAAGTCAGGGCGGGCGCCCACGGCAGGAGGGCGGGCGCCCTGCCTCTGGCCCCGTTCGGCCTCCGCTTCCTTCCCGTGGCTTCTGGAGTCTTCTAGATGTAAGATAATTGCGCGGCACGTTAATATCTCTATGTAATCCCGACGTGTGGGCCTTTCTTCCGTATTTCCTGATAACCCCCTATAGAAATAGACAAACACCAAAACTCGTGGAATTCTGTCAGATAAAACCCTAAGTCTAGATGTTGATTTCATTTGGATCCTTTTCTTTGTTTATTTGATAATTAAATTTGATACTTAAGGACCGTCAACAAACTCCCCCAAGCTTACCTCTTGCTCGTCCCTGAGCAAGGATAGACTCAGCATTGGATCAGAAGTTGTTGCAATATCTTAAAAATTTGACGATACACATGCTTTTAAATAAGATCTCATCTCTGAGTTAGAGTAAACTGTCAAGAACTAAAACTTACCTACTTTACCTTTCACCATGGGACTTGTAACCGTCACTTCTGTCTTGAGTAGTTAAAAGATAGAACAGTCTAGCCAAGTGCCAGGTCTCTTATTCTTGATCAGCTATAGCTCTGGAGTTTTTGCAGATTTTCAAATAAAACTCAGAGATTCCTTGTATGACTCTCTAAATCTCTTTTTTGTGGTATTTCTGGATCCTTACCAAGGCAGTGATGGTATATGCCTTCTCTCAAGATATGTGGTATTTGTGGTATAAGGCATAGTGACATTGCCTTCTCTCTCACCCTACTCTAATAAGGCTTTAATATCTGGAGCTCATAGGTGGGAGATAAAGTATACATACTTACAAGACATTTATTGTATAGTCAAACCATGGATCCAAAGAAACAAATCAATAAGCCAAATCAAGATGTGCATGTGTGGCGAATGAATGGTGTATGGTGATGATGGTGATAACAATGGTGAAAGTCTAATTCTACTTTTGCTCTTTTGAGGGGATACATACCTTCCTTGCTTTTTGAAACTTTATGAGGAGAATGAGATGCTCTATCTTTTCTTTTTCTTTTCTCTTAGGTGGGTATCTTGTACCCCTAATTCTACTGTCGGACACTTGTCCATTTTTACCTCTCGTCTCACTCTCTCTTTTTTTTCTTTCGAGGTTCCGGGCACTTGCCCCTTTTTATTTCCTCGTATATTTTTTTCTCTCCCTTCTCTTTTTTTAGAGCACTCATCTCATGAGATAATATAGCAAGTGATAGTAACAAGATAACTTGAGCATTTATTTCACAAGGAAAAACAGAAATATTTTTGGTTATTCTCTCCCGGATTAGGAGTAGAATATTTTTGGGTGGTTCTGGAGATGGAAATGAGTGGATATATGTGGATGGTACTTCTGGAGTAGAAGTAGCATATATGAGTGAATATGTAAGTGAAATCTTGATTTAACCATATGACAAGCTCCTAAGGGTCTACACAGCTTGACCACACTCAATGCTCATAAGCAGTAAATAGTAAATGTGTGGCTCAAAGTCTAGCAAGCATGTATATATAGCTGTGGTAGGAATTTAAACTTTCATCATACAGGAACTCATCATGCAATATTTTAAAGATTTTTCAAAGATAAAATTCTCCAGAATTCTAGCATCTCTAGGAACAGATAAACAGCAGCTCAACCTTCCCATATCATATCCGTTAACAACTTAGATTTCAGATCAAGTTTTTATCCCACAAGTTTAGATCTAGAGCAAGCTTTAAATTATAACAGTTATGTCTAAACTTGAGAGAGAACTTCAAATTTGCAATTAGGCAGAGCAACTATTCATCATATCCATGCTAGAGTTTTATTATTAAGATTCAGATTAGCATAGCCACTTTATTTATTTATTAAACACACTAAGCAAAAGATATATATAAGCACAAAATCTTTATTTGGTTTTTCATAGTTTATGTATTTTAATATTCTAATATAATATAAGTATAAAGATAGGTAGAAATACTTAGCGAGATAAATGGGGGTGCTCTCCCCCAAGCTGAATTTTGACGTAATTTCTCTTGATGTAGCTAGCAGGTAGCAGAGGTGTATTTGAAAGTCAGCAGCATTCTGACAGCGATTAGAATGTCCTCCGTCTGCTAGTCTTCTTGATTCTTAAATTCTGTGGAGCTCAAATAGACAACAACGCTTGTGGAACTAATTAAGTGTTAGCATAAATATCTAGCCTTCATCATGTTGAGCTTCCTCAATAAATATTACTCTCTGTTTTTATATTTTTATTTTATAAAGGAGAAAAGAAATATTTATTTTATTTTTATGCCACCACAGTGAAGGTACTTATGGGTTTTATGCCACTCGTATACACACATGGGGCTTAGTATTTTTTAACATTTTTATTTTCTTTTCAAGATAGCATGATTAACTAATAATCTATTTAAGGAAAGTAAATAATTAAAGGAAAAAGGGAATGCAGAAAGGATAAATATGGATAACTACCAATCTTACGTTTCGGCGAGGGTTCAATGTTTTAAGTCTTCTTAACAAGACTTTCTCACCGTGTTCATTCTTCAGGTGCGTCATTTGATTCAGGTGCGGACCTTGACGTCTGCACCTCTTGATACGGTGTCACCCATGTTCTTCGTTTGCCCAGCAGTTCGAAGTGCAGCGTTGGCAGTAACCTACTCAGTGTGTTTGTGCTCGTAGATCTAGGTCCTTCACTTGGTTGAGTCTGAGAGTTATAAAACTCCTCCGTGTTTTGCTCAAAGTGTGCATGGGTCTTGTTGGTGGAAAACACCAACAGAACCTAAAGTATATTTGTTCTTCTCTAACCCTAAGCATAGTGAGCAAGACAAAGTTGATGGATGAAAAGTTCATGAGTGTAGCACTTATAACATTTATCAGATCAGATCGCTCAACCTTATGTAAAGATAATCTATCTATGTATATGGGTTTTTCTTTATATCTCTCAATGATTGAATGTGTAATTTTTTTAGCTCATATGATTAGGAGTGTGGGATCATGGAGGTAGTACTAAGAACAAGGATTAAAGGACTAAACATGTTGAATCAGTTGGGTTGGTTAATCTAGAGTTGTAAATCATACATGTTTGTCTCTTTTATTTATATGAACGCTAGAACCAAGGAGAAGCTTATAAAAGTGATAGTCCAGTACCTTAAGATGTTACCTTACTTGAAGAGTGATGGTGTAGTATCACCTTGTGGAAGCTTTCCTTTCTTAGTGGTTGTGCATCGTGTTTGTGGCACCCTCCATGGATCATCTCTCTATGATGAATGAGCTATGTCCTTCTTGTGCAAATTGTTAAACTTCATGTGTCACTCTCTTCGTCTCTGATGTGAGTTTATCTCAGGAATTCCCAAATCGATATTGAAAGTTTTTCTGCAGGGGTTAGTCCGACAAAAATATACCAATGTCTACACAAGAAGTTTTTAGTTCAATAACCGAACTAGACTCCATGTCTAATCAGATTAAGGAAGGCTGTTTAACCTAAGCACCATGCTTAATTTAAAAGCCAATAGAAGTATGTGCAGTACTTACAAACTAACACTTACTAGTAAATAGACAAAGGTAGCATGACAACATTTATAGAGATCTACTCAAGTGGAGATGAAGTAGTGTGATTAGTATTTAACAAATTGAGCATGTCTTAAAGGTAGGGACAACCAACATAGCAACATGGCAAAGGATGTTTTTATGTAAAGTACTCCCCCAAGCTTGAATTTTGCAGAATTCAAGTTTGGATGAATTTAATTCAATGTTGTATGATGATTGGTTGGACATACCTTGTGCTTGTCATTCATCCGATCTTCTTGCTCCAATCCTGTAAAGGTTAGTGACAAGAATACCCGAAGGAATATTTTTACAATTATCCTTATATGCTCAATACACAAGGTAATGTTACAAATAATTAAAAACTCATGTTACGATCTGATTAGTGCTTATTTTAGGACACCAAGCTTGTCCTTGGGAAACCATCAATTTATGTCGGCAAAGTGGTGTCCCTTCCAACGCTGACCTAAATCAAGATCAACTCAACGAGATCTGCAATATTATTATAGACATATGCATCGACAACCGCCCTTTTAAAGTTTTTATAAATAGAATGGAAGAGGGGGTTGGAGATCTCAAATGTGGTGATGTTGGAGAGACCAATAGATTGGGAAGATGTTGCATATGAGCATTGAGTAAACAAAGTGGTTATGAAATAAATTCCATGCTCATTAATGTTATCTTCGTCTCCAATCTGAATGTTCAGAGTTTCTCTTGGATTGGTCTCACTTATGTCCTCTTCTATAGTTGGATGAATCTCATCTTCAAAGGGAGTCAAGAACTCACCATTTGAAATTGAACCAAAGTCATAATTCATTAAGGCTTCTTCCTTATCCATCCATTCTACACATTCTAGCCATTTAGAACTTGTGATCAGGAAAGGGGAGGTGTTAGAATTTTCAATATGGCTTAGCTCTCCTTCACTTGATATGTCATCCTCGACTTCTTCATAACAGGAACCAGGACATTTTCTAAGAGAACCATTATTGTGAGGATTTGAATTATCCCTGCTTGAAGGTCTCTTATGGAACCAGAAGTCTAAACCATCAGCATCTGAAAGATTTAAGGTCGGAATTCCTTCCTCCCTTAGAGAATTTTGGGGTATTGATGGTTTAGGATCGATAGCTAAAGTTTGGAATTGAAGTGGTTGTGATCTGGCTATCAAAACTTCTTCTTCTTGTCTAGGAACTGGTTCTGTCTCTTTCTCAGGGATATAAAAGCTAGGAGACTTTCCACTTAATAAATCAATCAAATTCCAAGCTTCACTAGCAGGTAGGTGATAGAAGGATCCTCTAGAGGCTGTATTCAAGGTTTGCTTATTTTCCCCACTAAGGCCCTCAAAAAAGTGAATTAGAAAGCTTTGGGCCAGTGAGAGTAAGGTTAATAAAGCGGTCCCATGATTTGCCAAGAGATTCTTCTTCCAGTTGCCTAAAAGAAATAATCTCACGCCGAAGTTCTGCCACTTTAGATATTGGAAAATATTTTAAAAGAAAACTATTATGTAGCTCCTTCCAATCTCCATGAACACTCCCTACTTTGAGTTTGTACCAATGTCTAGCTTTTCCCGTTAAAGAGAACGGAAAGAGCTTCCATTTGAGGGTCTCATCGGACATTCCTTCTATGCGAAGGAGGTCACAGACTCGATAAAACTCTCTTAGGTGTGTGTATGGGTTTTCCTCACCTTCTCCTGAGAAAGGTTGTTTTTGAACAAATTCTAAGTATTCGGGGTCTATCTCAAAACTAGATGCTATGATAGGCTTTGAAGATTTTGGTGGTTCGACATGTGTGCCCGTAGGTCTATGAAATTCATAGATAGACATGTTTGAATTCATGATAGACCAAAGATCAAGGATTAGATAAGAAGAAAGATTAGCAGAGATGAGGCAAAGGATAAAAGGAAAATATTTTTTTATTTTTTTTATTTATTTTTTTAGAAAATGATTAAGCTAGTTCGTAGTCAACTCAGCAACCGTATCCCCGGCAACGGCGCCAAAAATGCTTGTTGACACTTGCTAACACCACTTGAATACTAGGTTGTCATCCCCAGCATGGCACTAGAGTGTACTATGGTATTTATACGCACACAGATAATCCGCAAGCGCATGGATACCGTTATAGCTTTTACCCGGTTAAAGGTTTTATCGTATCCACAGGGAAACGAGAGAACTGATCTACGCTCTAACTTAACCAAGATAAGTAAATAGGTGTAAATAGGAAAGATGGTAGAATCGAATAAGAACAATATTAAAGGTAAGATAACAGTGAGTGATAATATGGGAATAGAGAATAGAGCAATTCTAGTATATGGGCGATGGTAGCAGAATAGAGAGGATAACTATGGTTTCTCTACTTCAAAGGGGTATGTCTATGTCTGGGATGAACTACGTGATAAGAGTACACCACAAAGGGTGCTTATCCTTAGGCCGATAAACCATACCCGTCCTGCTAACGAGAGGTGGACTACAGAGGACCAACGTAACTGTCACCTACGTGGCCTACCACACGATGCAGCTAGACAGGGGATATCCACAAGTAATCTAGATCTAAGCACCTCGCTTACACCTATACTACAACTCTCACCTATAGCGTCCTATAGATTAGAATACTCAAAAAAGTTGTGAACCAGAACATACATGATTAGTAATTGCATAATGAATTAGAAGTAGATTACCAGAGTCATCCCATGAGCAAGCTTGATTAGAGCTTGATCATGACGAAGTACAACTGGAGGAAGAACCGACAGGCCGGCCTCTCCTCTAATCCTCCTTCGCTCTCCATCTTGCTACTATCTAGATCTACTCTAGTTTAGAGAAGAGAGGAGAGCTATCATCTCTAAACCCTAGCTTTTGCTCTGTCTATGAATAATGAATAATGATCAAGGGGTGCCTCCTCTAGGGGCCAGGGGGTCTGTTTATATAGTCCCCTCAAGTGAACCTGGGCCGTCGGGTCAAACCGACATTGATTGAACGGTTATTCTTGATCCTTTAGGTCGGTGGAGATCTCCCGAGAGAAAGAGTCCTGATTTGGCTCCAAGTCAGGGCGGGCGCCCACGGCAGGAGGGCGGGCGCCCTGCCTCTGGCCCCGTTCGGCCTCCGCTTCCTTCCCGTGGCTTCTGGAGTCTTCTAGATGTAAGATAATTGCGCGGCACGTTAATATCTCTATGTAATCCTGAAGTGTGGGCCTTTCTTCCGTATTTCCTAATAACCCCCTACAGAAATAGACAAACACCAAAACTCGTGGAATTCTGTTAGATAAAACCCTAAGTCTAGATGTTGATTTCATTTGGATCCTTTTCTTTGTTTATTTGATAATTAAATTTGATACTTAAGGACCATCAACAGAGATGTAATAAGGTCTGAAGACATACAGCTTGAATAGAAACATCCTGAGGAGACCGTAGCACCGAGTCAGATGTGGAAAGAGAAGATAGTTATAGCCGCCGAAACCACCGACTACGCCATCCAGCAAATCCCAGGACGACTGAGAAAACAGAGAGTCCCGTTCGGAGGACTTAAAAACACCGAACGCCTTGCCAAGAGGTAAACTTGGTAGTTATCCTTTTCCTTTCAATAGTTTGCTTAGTTAATCAGGTTCATGCTATCTTGAAAAGAAAATAAAAATGTTAAAAATAGTAAGCCCCATGTGAGTATACTTGTGGTTTAAAAACCAATAGGTATATTGACTGTGGTGGCATAAAATAAATATGTTTTCATCTTATAATAAAAATATAAATAATAAGTGCGTGATCCTGCTAAATAAAATTTATTAGGAGGAAGCTCAACATGATAAAGGCTAGATATTTATGCTAACACTTAACCAGTTCCACAAAGCTTTGTTGTCTATTTGAGCTCCACAAAATTCAAGGATCAAAGAAGACTAGCAGACGGAGGACATCCTAATCGCTGTTAGGGTGCTGCTGTAATACCTGATTTTAAAGACAAAATCAGATACGCACCATATGTGAGTTTTAGAAGTCAAATCCCACATATAGCTACAAATAAAAGGTAATATCAAAGGACAATGCATAAATATATAGCGTACTTAGTATAGAAGAGATAACCTTTAATAGCAAACAGTGGATAGCCTACTCCAACTTCGGGTATTAACTTCACTCTATAGGATCCAACTAACTGGTTTGGGGGAAATAGCAAGAGTGAGTCCATGTCGAACTCAACAAGTATAGCAACTAGATTGTATAGCCAACAATCTCATGATCAATGTGACATAAATAATGTAAAGTATTAAATAATAAATAATGAGCATATTTAACACACAAGAATCATCATCCTTAATGTAGATGTCCCCAAGGCCACTCCTGATCGTGAGCACGGCTAGTATACTAGTTTTTAACACTCTGCAGAGATTGTTCATCTTTACCCATGAGTCATGATTTACCCTTTCGCCTGAGGTGATCAGCCTCTTAACCCACTTCCAAGGAAGGTCGACAGGGATCACTATGAAGCCTTTCAAAGGTTTCGTCTAACAAGTTAGGGCCATTAGATTCACTCAGCAGGCAGATATAGAGCCCCCTTCCATGGCACATAACCCGCAGCCTATACACACGGACAGAGGTCACACTATACCCAACGTGTCTAGCCATTCTTACGCCATTTAAGGTAACCACTAACAAGCTAGAAAAAGGTCCTCATACTGAGCTAAAGCTAGAGCCATTATAGCCCTCATGGTTGCACTGTTGTCCCAGGTGATCACGTACAGACAAATTATCAAGTTGCTAAAAAGTCATTTTTATTGTTTATTACTTAACATTAATCTAGTCACAGGATCATGGTCACAGAAATAAAATTCAAATGCTATACTTGCCTTGATCCAAATGCTCTTGCTTATTCTTTTGGTTCTGCTGGTCTTTACTTGTTGCCAAAGCTCTTATCTTGATCACCAAAAACTGCTCTCCGTCTAAACTCGATCATCGATCAACCACACACAAACAATCGAAGACAAACATACACAAAGCAAACAATGCTATAATTAGAACAGTACACCAATAATATAAAACCAGTATGAAAAGTTTATAAAATGATTCTACGTATCGCTACGATTTCACACACGTAAAGATCACAAAAATCGGAGTTAAAACGTAGAAGTTATGATTTTTCTAAGATTTTATATAGAAAAGTAATTAATTAAATAGGATCACGAAATTAAAAGGTTTCAAACTGAGAAAACAATGTTACTAACATGTAGAGCTCATGAAAACAAACCTAACGCAATTTGAATGGATCAAAACGGAATTAAAATGAGCATTTTATGAGCATTATAAAATCAGTGGCAAACTTGTAATTTCCTGAAAACGTATTTTGAACTTAACTGATCAGGAATACGTTTTCCAACCGAGCAAACGTACTTCAAGGGAGGCGCTAGGACTGCGGGTTTCATTTTATCAAAGTGGAGGGGTTCTTAAGCAAAAGAGCCAGCCGAAGAGGTATCGGCCGATCTGGGCTCTCGGATTAGGCACGGACGGCTCGGATCCGTTCTGGGGGAGGGATGGCCGGCGGCCGGCCGGGACAAGGCCACCCACGGCGGCGCGCCATGGGCGCCACCCAGAACTCGCCGGAGTTCATGGAGTTTGTGACTCCGAGCTCTAGGAAAAGAACGTAAGGCACCGGGCGGAAGAGAACCTCACCACGAACTCACCTAGCCACTCGATTTGCGCCGAGGAGAAGTAGAAAGTGCTCGCCGCGGTGGAGAACAAGGTCGGCCTCGCCGAGATCCAACTCAAGAGAACACGGCGACCTAGGGCTTGGTTTCGCAACTTGGATGCAAAGGGGTGTTGCGGGGTTGATTTGGGAGTTTTATAGGGCTCGGATATGCGCGGAAGGGAGAAATCCCAAGGAAACCGGGATCAGGTCTCTCCCGATCGAGTTCTGCTCGGCTGCGTCTCAAAGAAGAAGAGGATGGAAACACTGACACGCGGGCCCAAGATGTTGGTCAAAGAAAGAAGAGGGAGGGGAGGGTGCGCCTGCTGGGCCGAGCGCAAGGGAGAGGGAGAATGGGCCGCAGGGGGGACAACCAGGCCTTCGGGCCGAGAGAGAGAAGGGAGGTGTTTTACTTTTCTTCCATTTTTTTGTTTTATTTCAAAAGCCATTTGAAATTCATTTAAAAATCCTTTTGAATCATTTTGAATTTTGAGTTTAAATACACTCATCAGAGTAAATAAAATGCCATGACATGTATGCTCAAACGTGTTTCTATGTCCTATGATGAATTTTAATGTAATGAAAAATATTATCTCTCTATATTTCATGAACACAAAAATACAAAATTATATCATTTTCACTCTATTTCCTAGAAAAGAATTTTTAGGGTGTTACAAATCTACCCCCCTTAAAATGAATCTCATCCTCGAGATTCGGAAGGGGCACGGATTTCCAAAGAGAGACTGGAACAAGATCTTTAAATACTCTTTCATCTTCACAACTTGCATACCACAGGAAAACACTTATGTCTCATAGTCGTAACTCGTGAACCAATTTTCCGTAGAATATCTATTACTCGTAATTGATCAAAATCTTTCTTGACTACTAGCTTTTGACTTATACAACTCAATGAGATAATAACTTAGCATGGATTTGCCTCCTCAGGTAAGAGTGAACCATCTAGATACTCAATTCTTTTCCCTGATGGTGCGGTTAAGAAAATTTTCCACTGGGTAGCATAGATCACTCCTTTGTGTGCACATGACCATCCATTGCCAAGAACCAAAGGAATGTCAAGTGACTCTAGCACGATGGGATTTACAGTGAAGTTCTCCTTTTACACTTCCGTCGTTGTGGATTCTGATTTGATTCAGTGTCAACTTGCTCTTCTGTATTGTTATTTTGATAGTACCCGGCATTGTGATACTCATAACATCTTTCTTCAAAGGCAAGATGATCATACTCTTCCCACATATCCATGAGAGGTGTCATATTGGGCTCCTGATCCATGGGACACTACACTCCCCATCATCAAGTGACCAACGTCAGTAACACGAACAAGGATAGATGATCATAACCATAAAATGTCTCAGAAGGCAATTATCACTTCAAGATAGTTTTAAAAAGCATCATCTCGTGATATCAAGATGCTACCCCCCTTAAAATGAGATTGATTGGGGGACAGGGACTGGTTCTCCTATCCTTTTTTGGATGCTACACATCATAGTCTTTTACATTCGTTGTACCGATTCTCTTGATCCAAGGTTAGTTTCATCACTCAGTTCCAATTATCGGTACATTTATCACAGTTAAGTTGCTTCACTCTCATATTGTATATATAACTTTGTAAACTTTGGTGTCATCTGATCCTCACAACTCTCAATCCATGAGTATCAGCAATGATATATATCTTCATTAATATTCTCTAAATGGGATGATATCTTGAATCAAAATCCAATTTACCAAGCACTTGTGATCCTTACCTATGATCCAACATTAACCAATTCTTCTCCTTGTAACTCCTTTAACTAGGCTACCCCCTTATGAAAAGTCAATTAGGGGAGCAAGAAAGGTAGCTTGCATGTTTTCCAGACAAGTTAACTAACATTAAGAACTTCTGACATCCCGAGGCACTTATGTGTAAGAGAGGAACAAATATCCTGAAACCTTCTCATGATATGAAAAACGCCAGCGTAGTAAAATAGACATAACTCTTATTCTGTGAATCCAATAGAGTTGTAGTTTATACCGTTATAAAACTTATGAAATTCTCTACAACTTTCATGTATAAGACCGAAGATTCTATCTTTAAGCTTAGGTGAAACAGCCAAATATAATATCCCTCCTGACAATGTCTCAGCAAAAGTGCAGTAACTTCCAGAAGTCATATATCGAGCTACTTAACTCATCTGGAGATGATCCTTATATTTTTGGAAAGCTTAGGGAATCATCTACAACTTTCGTATACACTGTTTTCCCAGATTCCGAATTTAACTTGGCTGAAAATAGGAAATAGTAGGACTGTCCAGACTTTTAAACAGAACAGTAACATCCACTTGTAAATATCATATATCGGATTCTACTTATCGAATAAAATTTCAGCTTATACCGTTGGAAACCTTAGTAAATTATCTACAACTTCTCTGTAGAACACTTTTCCAAATTCTATAGTTATATTTGTCTCAAACAGTCAGTAACCGAAACTGGTCCAGGTTCTTGACAGCACAGTTGTATCATTTTGTGATTTTTATAACTTCCAAACCATAACAGCTATGAGGGTGATTCTTGCGGTCAGGGAAAGATCTTGAAGTCTATTTGTTCCCAGAAAAATTTGATAAACTTTGCACGATCAGAACATGAGATACACCAGAATCATTGCAGACTGCTCCAGAAATCAGGAAATGATAGAAACAAGAGATAGCCAAACCCAACTACTTATTTCACTAATCCTTATGCCTTAGGCCTATGAACTAATGAAATGGTGAGGAAATCCACAAGATCATTGCAATCATTACAAAGATCCAAATCAAGCATAAACATAATAACAATCAATTAAGCATTAAAGGTTCACACTTCACTCAACTTGTGATACTATCGTTCTCTTCATAGTAAGGGTAAAGATCCTAAACCTCCTATTTCCATGATGCCAGAAGGTGGTAAGAAAAGTTCTAAAAACATACCAAATCAAGGAGTGAACAAGAGAACAAGTACTTTTAAAATAAGCAACAAGGTAGAGACAAATAGCAAGGATAGAGATATTGTATAAAGAAAAATACCAAGATTTATAGAGCAAGGGTGTTGTAACAACTTCCACAACCTTAAGACGATCAATTTCTAACTAGGCTTGCGTCCTACAGCCAGCATTGCTTTGATACCACTTTGTAATACCTGATTTTAAGGACAAAGTTAGATACGCACCATATGTGAGTTTTAGAAGTCAAATCCCACATATAGCTACAAATAAAGGGTAATATCAAATGACAATGCATAAATATATAGCGTACTTAGTATAGAAGAGATAACCTTTAATAGCAAACAACGGATAGCCAACTCCAACTTCGGGTATTAACTTCACTCTATAGGATCCAACTTACTGGTTGATCACAAGCCTAAACTTCTCCTGAGATTTGGGGGAAATAGCAAGAGCTAGTCCATGTCGAACTCAACAAGTATAGCAACTAGATTGTATAGCCAACAATCTCATGATCAATGTGACATAAATAATGTAAAGCATTAAATAATAAATAATGAGCATATTTAACACACAAGAATCATCATCCTTAATGTAGATGTCCCTAAGGCCGCTCCTGACCGTGAGCACGACTAGTATACTAGTTTTTAACACTCTGCAGAGGTTGTACATCTTTACCCATGAGTCATGATTTACCCTTTCGCTCGAGGTGATCAGCCTCTTAACCCACTTCCAAGGAAGGTCAGCAGGGATCATTATGAAGCCTTTCAAAGGTTTCGTCTAACAAGTTAGGGCCATTAGATTCACTCGGCAGGCAGATATAGAGCCCCCCTTCCATGGCACATAACCCGCAACCTATACACACGGACAGAGGCCACACTATACCCAACGTGTCTAGCCATCTTACGCCATTTAAGGTAACAGCTAACAAACTAGAAAAAGGTCCTTATACTGAGCTAAAGCCAGAGCCATTATAGCCCTCATGGTTGCACTGTTGTCCCGGGTGATCACGTACAGACAAATTATCAAGTTGCTAAAAAGTCATTTTTATTGTTTATTACTTAACATTAATCTAGTCATAGGATCATGGTCACAGAAATAAAATCCAAATGCTATACTTGCCTTGATCCAAATGCTCTTGCTTATCCTTTTGGTTTTGTTGGTCTTTACTTGTTGCCAAAGCTCTTATCTTGGTCACCAAAAACTGCTCTCTGTCTAAACTCGATCATCGATCAACCACACACAAACAATCGAAGACAAACATACACAAAGCAAATAAGGCTATAATTAGAACAGTACACCAATAATATAAAAACAGTATGAAAAGTTTATAAAATGATTCTACGTATCGCTACGATTTCATAGACGTAAAGATCACGAAAATCGGAGTTAAAACGTAGAAGTTATGAATTTTCTAAGATTTTATATAGAAAAGTAATTAATTAAATAGGATCACGAAATTAAAAGGTTTCAAACTGAGAAAACAGTGTTACTAACATGTAGAGCTCATGAAAACAAACCTAAGGCAATTTGAATGGATCAAAACGGAATTAAAATGAGCATTTTATGAGCATTATAAAATCAGTGGCAAACTTGTAATTTCCTGAAAACGTATTTTGAACTTAACTGATCAGGAATACGTTTTCCAACTGAGCAAACGTACTTCAAGGGAGGCGCTAGGACTGCGGGTTTCATTTTAACAAAGTGGAGGGGTTCTTAAGCAAAAGAGCCAGCCGAAGAGGTATCGGCCGATCTGGGCTCTCGGATTAGGCACGGATGGCTCGGATCCGTTCTAGGGGAGTGGTGGCCGGCGGCCGGCCGGGACAAGGCCACCCACGGCGGCGCGCCTTGGGCGCCACCCAGATCTCACCGAAGTTCATGGAGTTTGCGACTCCGAGCTCTAGGAAAAGAACGTAAGGCACCGGGCGGAAGAGAACCTCACCACGAACTCACTTAGCCACTCGATTTGCGCCGAGGAGAAGTAGAAAGTGCTCGCCGCGGTGGAGAACAAGGTCGGCCTCGCCGAGATCCAACTCAAGAGAACACGGCGACCTAGGGCTTGGTTTCGCAACTTGGATGCAAAGGGGTGTTGCGGGGTTGATTTGGGAGTTTTATAGGGCTCGGATACGCGCGGAAGGGAGAAATCCCGAGGAAACCAGGATCGGGTCTCTCCCGATCGAGTTATGCTCGGCTGCGTCTCAAAGAAGAAGAGGATGGAAACACTGACACGCGGGCCCAGGATGTTGGTCAAAGAAAGAAGAGGGAGGGGAGGGTGCGCCTGCTGGGCCGAGCGCAAGGGAGAGGGAGAATGGGCCCCAGGAGGGACAACCAGGCCTTCGGGCCGAGAGAGAGAAGGGAGGGGTTTTACTTTTCTTCCATTTTTTTGTTTTATTTCAAAAGCCATTTGAAATTCATTTAAAAATTCTTTTGAATCATTTTGAATTTTGAGTTTAAATACACTCATCACAGTAAATAAAATGCCATGACATGTATGCTCAAACATGTTTCTATGTCCTATGATGAATTTTAATGTAATGAAAAATATTATCTCTCTATATTTCATGAACACAAAAATACAAAATTATATCATTTTCACTCTATTTCCCAGAAAACAATTTTTAGGGTGTTACAGCTGCCGACATTCAAATACACCTCCGTCACTTGCTAGCTACATCAGTAGAAATTACGTCAAAATCCAGCTTGGGGGAGAGCACCCCAATTTATCCAACTAAGTGTTTCTACTCGCGTTTATACTTTATTCAAATAATAAAAAGATGCATAATCATAAAAAACCCAAATAAAAATTTTGTGCTTATATCTTTGCTTAGTTTGCTAAATAAATAAATAAATAAAGTTTGCTATCAACCCTCATGATAAGCTCTCACATGGAAATAGTTGCTTTGCCATGTACCTAGTTTTCAAGTTTGAGCTCTCTCTCAAGTTTAGGCATAACTGTTATAATTTAAACCTGCTCTAAACCTGAACTTGTAGGAAGAGTACTTGATCTAAAGTCTAAGTCGTTAACGGATATGATATGGGAAGGTTGAGCTGCTGTTTATCTATTCCTAGAGATGCTAGAAATCTGGAGAATTTCATCTTTGAAAATCTTTAAAATAGCACATGATGAGTTCTTGTATGATGAGAGTTTAAATTCCTACCACAGCCATATATACATGCTTGCTAGACTTTGAGCCACACATTTATTTTTTACTGCTTATGAGCATTGAGTGTGGTCAAGCTGTGTAGACCCTTAGGAGCTTGTCATGCGGTTAAAATCAAGATTCACTTGCACGTTCACTCACACATGCTGCTTCTACTCCGGAAGTACGCATCCACATACAGCCACTCAATTCCATCTCCAGATTCATCTAAAATTATTCTACTCCTAATCCGGGAGAGAATAGCCAAAAACCATTTCCTATTTCCGTTTTTCCCTGTGGAATAAATGCTCGAGTTATCTTGGTTACTACCACTTGCTATATTATTTCAGGAGAAGAGTGTTCTAAAAAAAAAAGAAAAAGGATACGAGGAAATAAAAAGGGGCAAGTGCCCGAAACCTCGAAGAAAAGAAAAAAGTGAGACGAGAGGTAAAAATGGACAAGTGTCCGACAGTAGAATTAGGGGTACAAGATACCCATCTGAGAGGAAAGAAAAAGAAAATATAGAGCATCTCATTCTCCTCAAAAAGCTTCAAAGTGCAAGAAAGGTATGTATCCCCTCAAAAGAACAAAAAGTAGAAATAGACTTTCAGCATTGTTATCACCATCATCACCAAACACCATTCACTCGCCACACATGCACATCTTGATTTGACTTATTGACTTGTTTCTCTGGATCCATGATTTGACTATGCAATAAATGTCTTGTAAGTATGTATTATCTGTCTCCCACCTATGAGCTCCAGATATCAAAACCTTATTAGAGTAGGGTGAGAGAGAAGGCAATATCACTATGCCTTATACCAAAAATACCACATACTTTGAGAGAAGGCATATACCATTACTGCCTTGGTATGGATCCAGAAATACGACAAAAGAGAGATCTGAGAGAATCATACAAGGAATCTCTGAGTTTTATTTGAAAATCTGCAAAAACTCCAGAGCTATAGCTGATCAAGAATAAGAGACATGGCACTTGATTAGACCGTTCTATCTTTTAACTACTCAAGACACAAGTGACGGTTACAAGCCCCATGGTGAAAGGTAAAATGAGTAAGTTTTAAGTCTTAACAGTTTACTCTAACTCAGAGATGAGATCTTACTTTTAAGGCATGAAACCACTGCAGAAACTCTTGAGTTCATCCTTGCTCAGGGACGAGCAAGAGGTAAGCTTGGGGGAGTTGTTGACGGTCCTTAAGTACCAAATATAATCATCAAATAAATAAAGAAAAGGATCCAAATACAACCAACACCCAGACTTAGGGTTTTATCTGACAGAATTCCACGAGGTTTGGTGTTTGTCTATTTTTGCAGGGGGTTATCAGGAAATACGGAAGAAAGGCCTACACGTCGGGTTTACATAGAGATATTAACATGCCGCGCAATTTTCTGTCATCTAGAATACTCCGGAAGCCACGGGAATGAACGGGAAGGCGAACGGGCCCGAGCCTTGGGCGCCCGCCCTGTCCCAGAGTCCAATCAGGACTCTCTTCGGGGATTACACTCCACCGACCTAAAGAATCAAGGATAACCGTTCAATCAATGTCGGTTTGATCTGATGGCCCAGATTCACTTGAAGGGACTATATAAGCAGACCCCCTGGCCCCTGGAGGAGAACAAGTTCATCATAGAGTTGAGAGGATCCCTCGAAGGAATACCTCTCATCTAAATAGACTTAGGGCTTAGTATCCAATGTGAGTAGAATTAGATCTTCTAGTTTCTACTAGATTGAGAGAGATAGAGTGGAGGTGTAGATCGGAGGAAGCCCGGCCTGTCGGTGTCTACTCCGAGGCTGTACCTGCGGGATCAAGTCTCCTAACCCGAGGCTTGCTCCTAGGATTCTTTAGTAATTCGACTTCTAAATTCTAGTAAGTTCTTGTTTTATTGTTCTTTGGTTTATGAGTTTACTTTAATCTCTTCCGGTTGAGTTTAGAGTAATCATTGCTAGTGTAAACGTGGTGTTTGGACTAGGGTACTCATAGATATCCCCTGACTAGCTGGACCGTGGTAGTAGCGAGGAATGTGACATTTCCGAGTTACCTTTGCAGCCGACATCTCGTTAGTAGGAAGGATAGGGTTTATAGGTGTGGGTTGAACATCCTTTGTGGTGTCTAGATTCCGTGAGCCTCCCCAATAGAACAGTAGATCATCCTTACCACGGTTAGAATGAGATTACGGTTGCAGTCTTCTCTATACATCGCTCACATCGAGAAACATTCTTTGTAGCCTAAAGGATAGTAGCAATAGATTTGGTTAGTCAGATGCACGCTTTCTCCCAGTGGTAAAAATATAAATACGATACTCTAGATAACCTCCCGGGTGAAATACTCACTGATATACGTGCGCTTGCGGATCAATTCCTTATTGCGTTACCAAATATCAACAGTGGTGCACCACGATGTCACAGCCGGTCTTACATAATGGTTAGGGTTCGAGTCATGCTACTATTGGATTTAGTACTTGTGGATCTCCTAACCCTAGGACTGTCATATCTGGGGGTGAAGTCCATTTTTTGGTAGATCTAGGTGGGACACCATTTGGTGACGAAGCTGATCTAATGCTTTACCTTCACTTAACTAAATGTGTTGCCTTGTTGTTCTAATTCATGTCCGCATTCTTGTTTAGTGCCATGGTCCGTTCAACTAGGTGTCGGGAGCTCATCATTAGGAACGTTGCTTTGGTGTCTATGATCAATGCCTGGATGTGGCTTAGATTTGGAGAATGATGAGTTCTAGGAGAGAAATTAGCTATGGACCTATGACTTCTAGAGACCAAGAAAGGGCCGCCAACCTTAGGTTCATCTACTATAGCTAGGATGTTCACTGCGTGGAGCTACCTAGGATGAGGAGGGCCCCATTATTCCAACTCTGTGATTTGTTTTGCAGTAGGGTTTTGCTCAGGGATAGTATTAACAACACAATTGAAGAACAAGTTGCCAGGTTTCTGTTAGTGGTAGGACACAACCAGAGGTTTGGGGTGATCAAACCCCTTTTTAGGCAGTCTTTAGAAACCATCAGCAGGTACTTTAAAGAAGTCCTGTATGCAGTAGGATAATTAAGAAATGAGATGATTCAACCAACAACAACTGCAATACACCTAAAAATTCAGAACAACTTGAAGTGGAATCCATTTTTTAAGGTTGGATTCCTTAGCTTCAGTTCAATTGAGTGGTGTATTCATTTTAGTGGTATTTTTCTTATTTTGTTGTCTTCTTATAGGACTGTGTAGGTGCAATAGATGAGACTCATGTGCTTGCTAGAGTTCCTGCAAGGCACAGAGCAACCTTCATGGCCAAAAACACACAACCACCCAGAATATCCTAGTTGCTGTTGATTTTGACCTTAGGTTCACTTATGTGTTGGCTGGTTGGGAAGGATCTGCTCATGATGCTCGCATTCTATCATCTGCTTTGGAAAGGAATGATGGTTTGATTGTTCCCCCAGGTATTAGCATCTAGAATTCCTTAGCTGCCCATGTCATGTAGGTCTTCAATAATAGTTCCAATTTTTGTCCTCGTTCCTATGTCTAGGAAAGTTTTACCTTGTGGATGTCGGCTATGTAGTCAGGCTAGGGTTTCTTCCACCCTACAGAGCCACAAGATACCATCTAGGGAGTATGGTGTTAGAATCCCACAAAATGCAAGAGAACTCTTCACCCTAAGACATTCCTCATTGAGGGTAACAGCTGAAAGGGCCTTTAGGGCACCGAAGAATAGGTTCTGGGTACTAGACAACAAACCTTTCCATCCATACAAAACCCAAGTGAAGCTTGTGTTAGCCTGTTGCATCATCCATAACTAGATTCTAAGGTTTGGGCAAGATGAAGTCATCCATCTAGAGTCTGAATGGGTAGCCAACCCCCTAAACAATGTTGGCCCCCATGACATGGGTAATGACAACCATGCTTGGGCTGCAAAAAGAGATGAATAGGCCCAGCAAATGTGGCAGCACAGGAATGGGTTCATTAGTACTAGTTCTTTGAGCAGCATGTCTTGTAAACCTGGTGATCCTACTAGTTTTCATGTACTGAGACCATTCCATAAGGCAATGATGCCTTTGTAATGTTGAACCACATTAATTTTATGAAGTCTGCATGTGATGTTTTAATTTTATGAACTGTGCAAGTGGCTGTATTCTGATTACTGTTGGTTCTTTTATTCTTTCATTGCATGTGATGTTTTAATTTGGGTTAGCTATGGCTAGTGTGGATGATTTTCAAATGTTTGGTGAAGAGGTTCATGCACCAGAGGTTGTAGAGGTGCAGGCAGCACAACAGGGCAATGGTGCAGCCCCTTGGTTGAACTGGACCCCCTAATGTCTGCGCACATGTTGCACAAGTTCTCAAATCTAGTAGCCGAGGGAGTGAGGACTCACAAGGGCTTCAAGGAGTTTCATGTCAATGCAGTTGCTAAGGACCTACAGGCTTTCTATGGTCAGCCAGTGGTTACATCTTAGGTTGCCAACCACCTCAGGAAATGGAGGACAAAGTGGTCGAAGATCAGTAGGTTGAAAGAGATCAGTGGCACTAACTATGACAAGGATGTCTGCATGATCACACTAGACCCAGAACATTACCATGACTATGTCAAGGTACTCGTCTATAAGCTCACATTTTTTGGTCTGTTTGATTATTTAGTAAAAGTTATGTTCACCCTATGCTAACTATTCTCTCTCACTTGAACAGGATCATCCCAAGGATGCTGACTACCTAAATGTGACAATCCTCCTCTACAACTACATGCAAATCATCTTTGGCTCAGGAGTGGCAACAGGAAGGTTTGCTATGGTTTCAAGTGAACCACTTAGGCAACCTGCAGATGGTGTTATTAACTTGGAAGATCAAGATGACGCTGCTATTGTCAAGGGCAAGGTAGATGAGAGAAAGTACAAGAAGGGTAAGTGCCAAGGGCACAAGGATGAGGAAGGTGTTGACAAGAAGGGCAAGAGGAAGCGGGTAGTGCTTAGTGATGAAGATGCCACACTATTGACTGGTATGACAGATGTTGTTTGGGGGCTTGGTGCAGCAATAAAGGAAGAGAACCATGCTGAAGTAGCACCTAGGGTATACGACGTAGTCATGGGTTGTCCCAACTTTGCAAGATCTAACTTCATGCTATGCCTAAACCACCTGATGGATCACAAGGGGCCTGCTTGGTATTTGTCGGGATGAACCTAGAGGATAAAGAACTATGGATCAACCAGCACCTTGTGAAGATTAGAGGACATATGGCCTTTCAGTGAAAGGAAGGAGATGAAAGCATTCCTCTGAAGATGCAGTAGTTGTAGCAAACTTACCCATTTGGATGTGTATCAGTAGAAATAAGTAATTAAGAACAAAACCTGGGATGCGGGTATAGTTTTTGTGGCTGCATTGTGCATTGTATACACTTTGCCTAACTCATTGCCATTTCTTGGATGTGTGAGATTAAATCATCAGTTGCAATTGTTATCTATCTACTTTGTGATGTTTGGAGTAGTTTTGGCTAAGAGTTGTGTACACTATTTTAATGCAGTGTTACACATGAAGTTTTATGTGGTGTTTAAGAGCCGCAAGACTGGTGTTTATGACACATGGATGGAATGTGAGTCTCAAGTATCAGGATATTCTAGAAACCTGCACAAGAGCTATGGCAATAGGCAAGAGGCCGAGGAAGCACTAGCATGGTTCAAAGCACCATGCACTACTACAATATTTTTTCCGAGGCAGGCAAAATTCCTTAACCGAGGTGGTTTTTGCAACCGCCTCAGATCAAAGGTCATGGTTCATGTGACCTTTTCCAAGGATATTCATTGCCCGCAACGGTAAACTGGATAAAGAACAAAAAAACCCATGGACAAGCTCAACGAGCCCATCCATGGGCCCGCCGAGCCCACCCAATTCGCCGTTGCCGACACCGCCATTCGCCAGTGCCTGAATCCATGCCAGACTGCACGTAGCACCGAGATCCGCTCACCTGCCAGTGGATCTAGCCTCCCACAGCCGGCTCTAGCTTCCCATCACCAGATCCGTTCCGGCGTTCATCGATCTGACCACTACCGCCAACGCTCGAAGGAGGAGCTCACCGCATGAAGGAGCATGCCGACGCTTCTCCATGCGCCACCATAGACAGGGGCCCTGCTAGAGTGAGGGTGAGAGAGGTACAGAGAGAGAAAGAGAGGGAGGGGAGGGGGCTCATCACCTGGAGGGCAGCGAGCGCTGCCAAGTTAGAGAGGAGGGGTATCACCGTCCGCGCCATGGCCGCCCCCACGACGCCTTGAAGGACCACCCCGTGCATCTGCCCTGGGCATGCTCGTGCGTCGCCTCACGAAGTGGAGAAAGGGGCGTCGGAATCTAGAGAATACAGAGAGAAGTGGGAGAGAAGGGAAGGGGCGCCATTGATACAGAGAGAGAAATTGAGGGAGGGAGAGGAGTGGGAGAGAAAGGAAGGGGAGGGGGCACCATGAATCTAGAGAGGAGGGGAGAAGGGGCGTTTCTTCTGAGAAAAAACCCTAGCTCTTTGTTTATAAACGATGAGTTATACTGGGCTGAAATGGGCCACCTGTTGGGCCACTATTTTCTGAGACAGGCCTTATAGCATGCCCGCCTCAATTAATAGATTTACGAAGGCGGTTGTTATAAGATGACTGCCTCCGAAAATAAACTATTTTTGGAGACGGTTGTCTTTAGATGACCTCCTCGGTAAATCAATTCTGCCAGGAGGTTTTTTTACCGCCTCGATTAATAAGAAGTGTCCGCCTCGGTTAATCTGGGGCATTAACCGAGGCGGTTGAAGAAACTGCCCGCCTACGAGGCTGTTTTCGAAAGGTCACGGAAAATATCTTATGTAGTAGTGATGCAACTAGGACTGTTAAGGATGTGGGCATCAAGGTAGAGGAATTGAAGTTAAAAGGACTTAGGATCAGCGTGAAGGACCTGATACTTTATCTGTTAGTTTTTTTAGTTATCTTTTAGGCGTATTACTTATTTAAGTAGTTGTGCCTATATGTATTCATTGGACATAAGTTCAGCAGTATGCAACTTGTGTGTAATGCCTAAACTATCAGAATTCTATCATCTGTTGTGGACACCTTGTAATATGCTCAAATTTGAGCAAACAAATAGTATGCAACAAAGGTAGAGTCCTCCAACACTTTCACATTCATAGTCACAAGATTAGTTCAATAAGGGTTCTACCTCCCCTATTACATAACCATTAGAATGCTGATTTGCTTTACACTACACAAAAGATCCTCTCCAAAAGAACCGAACTACCAAACATGTCCTCTGCATGGTTCAGTTACATTGAACATCTGGTCTTTAACACTAAACAAAAGAAGCACTGCTTAGCTGAACCTACTGCACTAGCAAAAGAGGCCCAGGTTGCTTAGTTAAACTAACTGACTACCTAACTAGCAGATCAGTGGCCTAGGCATGCTGCTAACTCATATCTTTAGAAAGACAATGAAGACAATGAGGACCCCAACGAGCAAGATCAGGTAGTAGGACAGGTACTGGAGCTTGCTCTTGTCCATCATAGCGAACATGGCCCTTTTTCGATAGGCAAGGAACACAAGACACGCATTTCTTCCTCCATAGTTTGCTTGGCATTCAACATTTGCTCGGTGTACATCATAGCATCCTCCAAGGCATCATGCGCCCGATCAACAGCATGCCTAGCTTGCTTCATCTCCTGCTAGAGCATCGTGAAACTATCTCCCACACGGCTTGGCCACTCATCGTCAATCCACTGCACAAACTGACATTGTTGTTCTAGGTCCTGCAATGTGCAACTATATTTCAGAAGAAACAACATGCAACTAGAATTAGATGCCACCAGCGGTTCACTTGATTTGGGAACCAAAGAAGCGCCTTCCCGTGTGCCTCCCACCCCAGGCCTTCTTAAACTTTGCGAACCGACCACTGGAACACTTGGGGAGGTACACCGTCCCCATTCTGGCCAAATCGTTCTCAGGAACAGCATCAGAGATCAGTGAATCCGACAGTACCTAGCAAACAAAGTGCAAATCAGAACACCTAGAACCCAATCGACTATACCCAGTGCATAAAGATTAAATCTTGGACTCAGTTTGGTACAAATTTGTCTACACAAATCAATTTGGTACAAATTTGTCTACAAATTAGAACACCTAAAACCCCATCCGGTAAACCCTAGATATGAACCCTATCACACAAATTACGCTATCTTGCGACTGATTAGCCCCCAAAAATGATGCAGCCTAACCAACCAAACCCTAACTAGCCAAACCCTAATAAAAACAAAGGAAAGACATGGGGGTGAGCTCCTTGCCTGAGAAGATGAGCGAAGTCCCATCAACTCGTCAGATTCGCATCCTCCGATTCTATTGTTGGATCCACCGGGGTGAAGGGGAGAAGCGCAAGCACTGTGGGAACCAGGTGATGATGAGCCTGATGAGCGTACCAAGGCCCCACAGCTAGTGCAACCACCCACTCCGACTTCGCCGACCCCAAGGATCTCCGCACCAGACGCTGCCTCCATGGCTGCCACAGTAGGTGGAGCGAGTGACAGCGACGAGGCTCAGTCCACGACCTGAGGCGAGTGGAGGTGTGTGGACCGGATGAGCACGAGCTAAGGAGTCGGGCTCGTCTTATAAGAAGGGATACAACGACGGAGGTAACGACACCAAAGGATAGCAGTGGTCACCCGATTGCAAACAGTGCACCCAACCAAACACTTAAGAACAAGCCTTACCCGGTGCTATAGGCACAGAGTGCAGCCCACCAAACATAAACTTGGGTGGGCCAGGCTGAGTCTAGTGAACAAACCAAACACACCCACTGTTGACACCGTTTTGGACACGTATCTGGAAAGTTTATAGAACTTGGATCAGCAGGCGAAAAGGTGATGACCGGTTGACAAAGGAGTTGCCGATAGTTATTAGAGTTTGTTTTGTATACGGATTCCGTTTAGTTTGGAATTAGAATCCTAGTCGTACATGTTTGTAACTCTTTAAGATAGGGTATAAATATAGACCTAGTAGCAATATAAGAGATAATCCAATCAATCAAACACAAGTTTTTACATCTATTATTGCATCTAATTTCGACGACTTCGTCAACCCGCATATTTTCTCTTTACTTACGTGTTCTTAGGAATTCATCAGGTCAAACTCGACGAATTCTCAAGTTCCGCGTGAATACCTTTTGGCCGTGGCATCCGGGCGCATCGCTGTTGTCGGGACCAAAGTATTCGAGTTATCACCTTTATCGGTTGTAAGGTCAAATCGGCTGGCACACCTTAACATTAAATCGGGTATTAGCCCTTTGTGTTCGCAGATCTACTTTCGCATCAACACATCTTTTGGCACACCCAGTGGGACCAATTTATCATCAAGATCAACATGTCTACGCAGACAACATCATTGCTGTGATGGAAGCTGATCTCAGGGATGAGCAGAAGCAAGCTATGGCAAGGGCTATGGAGGAATACAAGCAGCTCTGCTTGAAATCCTTCAGCATCAACAGGAGCGGCGAAGTTATCCAGAAGCTAGAGTTGCTAATGCCTCGGCAAATCACTTTTGAAGCCAATCCTAGTAAATTACAAGATATGGTTGATAATGCTATTAATCGTGCTTTGATCAACCAATCCTGTGTGCTGTCCAATATTGTCTTCAATGTTGTGGGTAGAACTTTCAAAGAAGGACAGGCACCACCATTATACATGGGCCCTGCTTATCATCAGCCAGGATTATCATCGGTTACGGCTCCATCGGCTCCTCTGGCCATTGCGGGTACAGAAGCTACTGCTCCTCCAAGCACTACACCGATGAGGACTAATCCAGCAACATCAGAGGGATGGGTTCAACTTACCACAGATATATCGGCATCAGGCAATGTCAGGATCTGTATTCTAGAATTATCAAGTTCCTCCCAACAGGTGGGGATATGGTATGTCTCCAGACTTTTTTGTGAATAGCTCTAGGACATCTCAAGTGGCTGACGCGACAGGCAAGGCTCCTATGACATCGGCACCTCCAGTATCGCCGATGACTCAGAATCCTCAATATTCTACAACCACTACTGTGAGGCCTGTTATTAGAAATTTTCAGATGCCGACATTCCAAATGCCCAACATATCGGTGGATCCACTGCCGACGCATCAAAGGTTTATGACTCAGATGGGGTATGTCAACCCAATGATGACACCCAACTATCAGCCATCGGTAGGGCCTACGCCGATGAATGCTAACAAAGGATGGCAGGGCAGTTTGTCTTTCCACAAATGGCACAGTAGAATCATCAGGCTACAGGATTCCAGTAGGGACAGATGCAGCTTGGTTTTCAGAATCAAGGACCAACCCATTAGCCGATGAATCTCGCTCAGCAGATGGGTGGCCAGCAACCTCTGCCAACACTATGTTCCCTAGAGGTCGTGCACCTCAGAGACACGTGGAAGCTTATCAACAGGTGCCAGAGCCTCAAATCGCACATCGGCAGGATGCCGATGCTTATTGGGCCGATAAGATAGCTGAAGTTATGAGAGACCAATTCAGAATAAAACCAAAGGTCAATACTTACTCTTATCGGACACCGTATCCTCCTACATACGACTTGATTCCACTTCCAAATCGGTACAAGGTGCCAGATTTCACTAAATTCTCTCGACAAGATGACACGTCGACCATGGAACATGTTAATCGGTTCATCATCCAGTGTGGAGAAGCTACCAACTGAGATGAGTTAAGAGTTCGTTTGTTCTCATCATCTTTGTTGCCTCTGAATTCAGTAATTACTTGGGCCGATCTGGAGAAGCAGTTCCATAAGTACTTCTTTTCTGGAGTTCATGAAAAGAAGATTACCGATTTAGTTAGGCTGAGGCAACACAATTATGAATCGGTTGAAAGTTTTGTGCAAAGGTTGCGGGATGTCAAGAACAAATGCTACAGTCTGGTTCTGGATGATCGGTAGCTAGCCGATTTGGTTTTCCAAGGGTTGTTACCACACATCAAGGATAAATATGCATCTCAAGAATTTGAAAGTCTGAGTCATTTGGTGTAGAGGATTTCTGACCAAGATATCAAAGCTTTTGAACCTAAGAGAGCATGGAACAAAAAGGTGTCATTTGTCGATGAGGTAGCAAGTTCAGATTCTGATGAAGAACCAGTCATCGACTTAGCAGAATGGGTGAAAAACAAGAAGCCGATGTCCTGTCCTTTTGGGCAGAAAGAACAAGAGAAGTTTGCTTTTGACATTACTAAAGCCGATAGGATATTTTATTTTCTGCTTTAGGAGGGGCAGATTAAGTTGTCACCAAATCATGTGATCCTATCGGCAGAAGAATTGAAAAAGATCAAGTATTGCAAGTGGCATAATGCAACGTCTCATAGTACAAATGAGTGTAAGGTATTCAGACAACAGTTGCAATCGGCTATAGAATCTGGGAGGATTAAATTTGATAACTCCAAAGCTCAGAAGCCGATGAAGATTGATCAGCATCCTTTCCCTACAAACATGTTGGACACTAAGGGAAAGACTAAAGTCTTGACATCGGAAGCAGCTGAGAAGAGCGCATCGGTAGACCCCCAACATCAGATCACCGCCGATGACGCCAAGGGCAAAGGTTTAATCCAAGAAGGCACCTGTTCTGGAATACCTCTTCGATCCAGCATTGTGATAACTCATAGGTGGCATCGGGAAACATGGCAGCAGCTTGAAGATCGTTATCGCCGCCAACAAGAGGATCGTCGCCGAGAAGAAGAAAGGCGCCGACAAGAGTGGAATCGGCATAAAAATCATTGGAACTGCCTGTTTTTCATCCACTATTGAGAACAAAATATTAAACTACCAACTGTCAAAGACTGTCCTGAGTGCAACGGTTATAATCGGCATGATTAAGCAGATCGACGATATCGGAACGATGATCAACGGTTTAATGGGCCAATTAGAGGAAGAATGTCGGTTCACGATCGGCTAGGGGGCAGGCTCAGTGTGCATGACAGGCTTGGTGAACGTGTCGGTCATTTTTTGTCACACCCATATTTTAAGAATAAAATCGGATGCATAAAAGACTCATATGTGCCCTAGAAACAGTCGCACACATAAGTAGACAAATCTCAAATGTACTATTGCAGTGTTTATTACATAGCGAAACATAATAGATCACATAGTCTTATACATAAATGATAGCAAAAAGTAAACAACACTCTCGACGGAAGCTCCACACAGGGACACTGTTGACTGGTTGACTTCAAACCTAATACTCATAGCGATAGTCCTCATTCCAATCATCATCATAAGCATAACCTGGGGTGTTGGGAAATTGCAAGAGTGAGCACATATCGTACTCAACAAGTACAACCAGGGGTTCATGAGGCTCAAATAGCTGACACTGGTTTGACTGCAATTAGCTTTTAATGGTGGATAGCATGTTCATAACTAAATAGCAAATGTCAAGGTAGCATAAATAATCCATTAATCACATGATTAAGTGTAAGCATAATTAATTCATAGCATAAACGATAATCAAATGAACATAATAACATAATAAGCTCATCATCTTAATGTAGATGTCCCCAAGGCTGCTCCTGACCGTGAGCTCGGCTAGTATACCAGTTTTACAATCTGCAAAGGTTGCACATCTTTACCCATGAGTCATGATTTACCCTTTCGCCCGAGGTAGCTAATCTCTTAACCCCCTTCCTAGGGAGGTCGGCAGGGATCACTATGAAGCCTTTCAAAAGTTCGTCTAACATGTTAGGGCCGCAAGGTTTCCTTTGTAGCAGATATAGATACCCCCTTCCGAATGGCACAATGACGTGAAGCCTATACACATAGGGACAGGGGCTCGCACTATACCCGTGTCGGTTCAGCCCCTCCGCCCCTTCGGGTAACCTCTAACAAGCTAGAAAAGGTCTCCATACTAAGCTAAAGCCAGAGCCATTATAGCCCTCATGGTTGCACTGTTATCCCGGGTGATCACGTACACACAAGATCTCATACAGTTATTTGTCATTCTTTTATGTTCATTGCATAGCTATTAATCATCTTACAAGATCATGGATTATATTAAGCACTAGCACATCTACACCAAATGCATATTTAATAGGTAGCAAGGAATCCAGGTAACAATCATCTATGATTTTGCTAAGGTCGACAAGGTGATAGCATGCATATGATATTTATGTGTAGTTAATAGTGAATAGGTAACAAGGATGATCCCAAGTTATACTTGCCTTGATAAAAGCTCTCCTGAGCCTGCTGGTCTTCAAAAGCTTAACCTTGATCACCAACGTACGGCTCACCGTCTATTCCCGAACATCAATCAACAACACGCAATCCAATGTAGACAATCATACACGAGCAAACAAACTATAATTAGAACATTACACCAAACAGTAGTAAAACAAATATAAAAGTTTACCAAAATATTCTACGCAGCACTACGGTCACAGAAACGTATGGTTCACGAAAATCGGAATTAAAACGGTAAAGTTATGAATTTTCTAAGATTTCCTATAGAGAAATAATTAATTAAATGCTACTATAAAATTAAAAAGTATCAAAACATAGTATAAATGCTTCTAACATGTATAGCACGTAAATACGAATCTAACGAAATTTGAATGGACCAAAACGGAGTTAAAACGAGTATTTTATGACCAAATCAATTTCAATGGCAAAACTGTAAATAACAGAAAACGTATTTTTCTTTTAAACCGACGAAAATACGCTTTTAAGATTGAGAAACACATTCGGTGAAATACGTGTTGGACTGCGGGTTCTAATAGAGGAAAACCGAGGGTCTCTTTAACAAAAGTTACCCTGAAAGGGTATCTTCTAATCTAGGGCGTCGATCTAGAATCCTGCGGCTCAGATTCGTCTGGGGTGGGCACCGGCCGGCCGGCCACCGGCGCTCTGTTCCGGCACGGTGGCGCCATGGCTGGGCCTCGCCGGAGCTCGAGAATTCGCGATGTGGTGCCTCAAACTCGAAACCGAGACTAGGGAAACGAAGCGGAGATCGATGCGGGCTCACCTAGCACAAAAACAAGGACGAGGAAGGCCCGGGGGCGGCTCGCGACGTGGTTTGGCGGACGGAGCTCCCTGCTAACGTTCGGCATTAGTGTGAGAGCGGTAGATCACGGTAGAGAGTACAGGGAAGGGCTCGGCACCTACTGCACCTCAGCACGGAGCTCGGCACGGCCTTAGTCTTGCTTCTATGGCCAAGAACCGAGATTACCACGGCGGCGGGGTGACGCTCCTCGGCGGAGATCCAAACGGCGTCGGGGAGCAGCGGGGTCAGCCACGAACGCGAATAGATGGGAAAGAGGAGGGAGCAGGGGAGAGTCATGGGTTTCTAGAAGGCTCGGTTGAGCGCGGTTGACAGGAAATCTTGAGATTTCTGTGATTGAGACTCGCCCAGTTCGAGCCCTGGTCGGGTTCGAGAGGGAAGAAAGGAAAGGTGGGAGAGAGGAGGCTGACTTGCGGGTCCTGCGTGACAGCCAGAGCAGAGGAGAAAAGGAGGGGAGAGGGGAGCGCGCGCGGGCCTTCTGGTGGGCTGAAACCGAGCTGGGCCGCGGGGTTGGCTGGCTGCGGCCTGCGGGTGGGAGGCTAGGCCTTGGCCAGGTTCCAGGGGTTTTCCCCCTCCAACCTTCTTTTTTTTTCCAAAACATTTTCTAAATAGAATTTTGTGTGCAATTAAATTCTAACCAAAAACAACACCAAATAAAATATGCTCGAGCATGAATGCAAATTCATGTTTCTAAATTTATGGTGAATTTTTATTTGCACAAAATTATTTATTTTGCTAGATTCAAATGCTCACAAAAAAAATCCTAACTAATCAAATTAATTCCTATTAATTCAAAATCAAATTTTGGGTGTTACAAACTCTACCCCCCTTAAAAGAATCTCGTCCTCAAGATTGAAAGGTGCTTACTCAAATAAGTATGGGTATGATTTCCTCAGATCATCCTCTCTTTCCCAAGTTGCCTCTGCTTCCGAATGCCAATTCCACTGTACTTTGCACATTCTGATGACCCGACTTCTGGTGACTCTCTCAGCTGTCTCCAATATTCTAACCGGATACTCTTCATAAGTGAGATCACCTTTAACAGAAGGTTCTTCCAATGGTAGTTGTTCCTCAGGTACACGCAAACACTTCTTAAGTTGTGACACATGGAACACATCGTGCACTCCAGACAAACTTTCAGGCAACTTTAACTGATACGCTACTTCTCCCCGTCTTTCCAATACTTTAAACGGACCAACATACCTTGGAGTTAGCTTTCCCTTCATATTAAACCTCTTCACACTCCTCATTGGTGATACTTTCAGGTAGACATAATCACACACTTCAAAAGTCAGCTCTCTCCTACGCGTATCTGCATAGCTTTTCTGACGAGATTGAGCAACTCTCAAGTTATCCCGTATAGTCCGTACCTGTTGCTCTGCATGTCTAAGCACATCTGTCCCAAACACCTGAGTTTCTCCTGTCTGATTCCAAAACAAAGGTGTCCTGCACTTACGACCATACAGTGCCTCGAATGGTGCCATCTTAAGATTTTGCTGATAGCTATTGTTGTAGGACAATTCTGCATATGGCAAACTCTTGTCCCAACTAGTCCCATACTGCAAAGCACAAGCTCTCAACATATCCTCTAGTATCTGATTGATCCTCTCAGTCTGTCCATCTGTCTGTGGATGATATGTTGTACTAAAATTTAACTTTGTTCCCAAGGAATCATGCACTGCTTTCCAAAAGTGAGATGTGCATTGAGTACCCCTATCTGACACAATCTTCTTAGGTACTCCATGCAAACAAACAATTCTCTCCATATACAGCTCAGCTAGGTGTTCTCCAGTGTACTTACTCTTGACACGTATGAAATGAGCCACTTTTGTCAAACGATCCACTATCACCCATATTGAGTCATACCCTCTCTGTGTACGTGGTAAACCCACTATAAAATTCATACCAACTTCTTCCCACTTCCATTCTGGAATCTTCATTGGTTGCAACAGTCCAGCAGGCCTCTGATGTTCAGCTTTCACTCGCTAACAAGTATCACACAAAGCAACATACTCAGCTACATCTCTCTTTAAACCATACCACCAGTACTTCTGTTTTAGATCTAGGTACATCTTAGTGCTACCAGGATGAATGGAATATGCTGACTCATGAGCCTCTCTCAGAATCATATCACGAATAGCCTTCACTTCAGGAACACATATCCTTTTTCTAAACCATAGTACACCATTGTCATCTATTTTGAATCCTGGTGCTTTGCCTAGTACCACGTTCTATGCTATCTCCTTCAGTTTCTCATCTTCCAACTGTCCTTTCAATATCTCTTCCTCTAGAGTAGGAGTGACCTCAATTTCCATAGCATTTACTACAATTCCCAAGTTCAAATATGCAAATTCAGCACACAACTCCTTAGATTCAGGTGTCGCCCGAAGCTCATTAGCATATTTCTTTCTGCTAAGTGCATCAGCTATGACGTTCGCCTTTCCAGGATGATAATGCACTTCCAAATCATAATCCTTTATCAGTTCCAACCATCTTCGTTGCCTCAAATTCAAATCTATCTGGGTGAAGATATACTTCAAACTCTTATGATCAGTGTATATGTCACTCTTATGCCCAATCAAATAGTATCTCCAAATCTTCAATGCATGAACCACAGCTGCTAACTCTAGATCATGAGTAGGATAATTTAGTTCATGTTTCCTCAATTGTCTAGATGCATAAGCAACAACTCTACCTTCTTGCATAAGAACACAACCCAAACCCAGACGAGAAGCATCACAATAGATAGAGAAACTCTTACTCAGATCTGGCAATACCAACACAGGTGCAGTAGTCAATCTCTTCTTAAATTCCTCAAAACTAGCTTGGCACTTATCAGACCATACAAACTTAGCATTCTTCTCCAACAAAGCAGTCATAGGCTTTGCAAGTTTTGAGAACCCTTCAATGAATCTACGATAGTAACCAGCTAAACCAAGAAAACTGCGATTTTCACTTACATCCGTAGGTGGTTTCCAGTTCAGCAATCTTTCACCTTACTAGGATCCACTGCAATACCACCATTAGAGACAACATGACCAAGAAAAGAAACTTCTTCCAACCAAAACTCACATTTACTACGCTTGGCATACAGCTTATGTTCTCTAAGTTTCTGTAAGACCAATCTCAGATGTTCAGCATATTCTTCCTTGGTTTTAGAGAATACCAGAATATCATCAATAAAGACCACCACAAACTTATCAAGATACTCCATAAATACTTTATTCATCATGTACATAAAGTAAGCTGGTGCATTGGTCAAACCAAAAGACATAACTGTATACTCATACAACCCATACCTTGTTGTGAACGCTGTCTTTGGTATATCTGAATTCTGAATCTTCAATTGATGATAACCAGAATGCAAATCAATCTTGGAGAACACACAAGCACCTCTTAGTTGATCAAATAAGTCGTCAATTCTGGGCAAGGGATATTTATTCTTGATAGTGACCTCATTAAGTGACTGATAATCAACACACATCCTCTGACTACCATCCTTCTTATCAACAAAGATAACTGGTGCACCCCATGGTGATGAACTAGGACGAATGAACCCTTTGTCTTGCAACTCCTTAATTTGTTTCTTAAGTTATTCTAGTTCATTAACCCCCATTCTATATGGTCTTTTAGCTATGGGTGTAGTACCAGGTAGTAATTCAATAATAAATTCAATGTCTCGGCCAGGTGGCATACCTGGCAATTCATCTGGAAAGACATCCGGAAACTCATCCACTACCAGATTCTGAGGATCAACGTCATCATTCAGCTGGTTCACGAGTGGTGCTTGCACTGTTACATCAACACTGATTTGTTCTCCCTTTGGGGTTGTCAGAGCCACTACTCTCTCCTTGCACTTAATATCTGTGTCATATTGCTTCATCCAATCCAAACCCAAGATCACATCTATGCCTGAAGTTCTCATAACCATGGGACTGATAGGAAAATCTACCCCCCTTAAAGAAAGACTTGCTGAGGGGCAACATAAAGAAACTAGTATAGTCCCACCCGGTGAATTTACTAGCATAGGGGTTTTCATTGCAACTAGTGGAATGCTATGAACTCTAACAAATGCTTGTGATATGAATGTATGCGAAGCTCCAGAATCAAATAAAACCGTAGCAGGGATAGAGTTGATGCTGAACGTACCCATCATGATTTCTGGTCCCTCCTGAACTCTTTCCGCTGCCACGTTGTTCACCTTTGCTGAATTACGAGTGGATCTCCGGTCGTTGTTCTGCGGATTAAACTTCTCTGGGCAATCATAGGACATATGTCCTTCCTTCCCACAACAGAAACACCTAGTAGGAGTGTTAGAAGAACTTCTTTTCATGGAGGTGGCATTTGAGTTCTCTGAGCGAGGTGTCTGCTGACCATGCTGCTGTTGATTATGGCTACGTTGTTGGAACGGAGGACGTTGGTTCCCACTCTGAGATTGATTCTGGAAACGCTGAGGTTGCTGGTTGCGGTTCCACTGACTAACTGGTCCCTGGAACCTCTGCTGATAGCCTTGATGAGAACTGAAACACTGACGGTTGTTGCTCCCAAAACCTTGTGCCAGCATCCTTCTCTTCTTATCCTGAGCCTTACGCATATTATCAAGCACAATGGCACGATTCACAAGTGCCTGGAAGGTAGGATAGGTGTTTCCAGCCAACTGCAACCTGAGCTCGTAGTGAAGACCTTTCATGAATAGCCGCTGCTTATGAGCATCTTCCCTGACATCATTCGGAGCATAGCGAGCCAACTGTTCAAATGTGTCATGATATTCTGCCACAGTCATGGAGCCCATCCTGAGTGATCTGAATTCTACTTGCTTGAGCTCCATCATTCCCTCATTTATATGTCGAGCTCTGAAGTCTCTACAGAATTCCAGCCATGTGATAGGAGGAGCATTGTTGGGACGAGCAGCCTGATATGACTCCCACCATGTCTGAGCTGCCCCCTGAAGCTGTCCAGAAGCATACAACACCTTCTCCAAGTCATTGCACTGTGCTATGTTCAGTTGCCTCTCCACAACACGTAACCAATCATCTGCCTCCATGGGATCAGCTGAGTGTGTAAATACTGGGGGTCTTCCTTTCATAAACTCTCCACGCTTATCTCTCACATGAACAGATGGTGGTGTCGATGGAGGTTGCTGCTGTAAGTGCTGCATGAAGACGTGCATCATTTCATTTTGGGTTTGCATGAGTTCCTCCACAATAATTGGGGCATTGCCACCATTGCCATTGCCACGGCCTCTACCTCTGCCTCTTCCCCTTGCTGCCATCTGCATTCCAAGGTATATAAACACATCTTAGTAATGTCTAACATGACAATTAAAAGAGTTAACAGAATCTGAAATTTTCTGGGTAACATCCAACATTAGCAGTTCAGAAAATCAGTCATATCTCGAGTTCCAGAATTCAAAAGGATACATGAAGTACACCGTGGGAAAGATAAAGAAATCGTCTACAACTTTCATTTAGATCATATTACCAGATTCCAACGTTAGGTTAATCAAAAACTGGGTACAACCGAAACTATTCCAGAATTCCAGACTGCACAGAAACCTCAACTTTAAACAGTCATAACTCACAGCTCATAATAGATAATATGGTCTTTCTTGCGGCATTGGAAAGATATGAAAGTCTACTTGTTCCCAGAAAAATTAGATGAACATTGCACGAACAGAATTTGATTTATACCAGAATCATTGCAGACCGTTCCCGAAAAACAGCAAAAGACAGAAACAGGATATGACCCCAAACCACTATTTATTCATGTTCTTACATAAGGTTCTTAACTAGGGAACTTGTAGATATGCCCACAAGGTTCCAGCACTCATTACAAAAATCCAAATCAAGCATAAGCATAATAACAGACCAAACCAAGCATCAAAAGTTCACACTTCAAGCATTGACTCCACTTGCGGTACTAACGTTCTCTTCCTATTAAGGGTAAAGATCCTATAACTCCTATTTCAAAGATGCTAGAAGGTGAAGAGAAAAAGTTCTAATAGCATATCAAACAAGGAGTGAGGATGAGAACAAGTTTTTAAAATAAGCATCAAGGTGAAGATGAATAGCAATGAAGCGTCCGACAGTCAACAAAGATTTGATACCAATTTGTCACACCCATATTTTAAGAACAAAATAGGATGCATAAAAGACTCATATGTGCCCCAGAAACAGTCGCACACATAAGTAGACAAATCTCAAATGTACCATTGCAGTGTTTATTACATAGTAGAACATAATAAATCACATAGTCTTATACATAAATGATAGCAAAAAGTAAACAATGCTCTCGACGGAAGCTCCACACAGGGACACTGTTGACTGGTTGACTTCAAACCTAATACTCATAGCGATAGTCCTCATTCCAATCATCATCATAAGCATAACCTGAGGTGTTGGGAAATTGCAAGAGTGAGCACATATCGTACTCAACAAGTATAACTAGGGGTTCATGAGGCTCAAATAGCTGACACTGGTTTGACTGCAATTAGCTTTTAATGGTGGATAGCATGTTCATAACTAAATAGCAAATGCCAAGATAGCATAAATAATCCATTAATCACATGATCAAGTGTAAGCATAATTAATTCATATCATAAACGATAATCAAATGAACATAATAACATAATAAGCTCATCATCTTAATGTAGATGTCCCCAAGGCCGCTCCTGACCATGAGCTTGGCTAGTATACCAGTTTTACACTCTGCAGAGGTTGCACATCTTTACCCATGAGTCATTATTTATCCTTTCACCCGAGGTAGCTAATCTCTTAACCCCCTTCCTAGGGAGGTCGGCAGGGATCACTATGAAGCCTTTCAAAAGTTCGTCTAACATGTTAGGGCCGCAAGGTTTTCTTTGCGAGCAGATATAGATACCCCCCTTCCGAATGGCACAATGACGCGCAGCCTATACACATAGGGACAGGGGCTCACACTATACCCGTGTCGGTTCAGCCCCTCCGCCCATTCGGGTAACCTCTAACAAGCTAGAAAGGGTCTCCATACTGAGCTAAAGCCAGAGCCATTATAGCCCTCATGGTTGCACTGTTATCCCGGGTGATCACGTACAGACAAGATCTCATATAGTTATTTGTCATTCTTTTATGTTCATTGCATAGCTATTAATCATCTTACAAGATCATGGATTATATCAAGCACTAGCACATCTACACCAAACGCATATCAAATAGGTAGCAAGGAATCCAGGTAACAATCATCTATGATTTTGCTAAGGTCGACAAGGTGATAGCATGCATATGATATTTATGTGTAGTTAATAGTGAATAGGTAACAAGGATGATCCCAAGTTATACTTGCCTTGATCAAAGCTCTCCTGAGCCTGCTGATCTTCAAAAGCTTGGCCTTGATCACCAACGTACGGCACACCGTCTATTCCCGAACATCAATCAACAACACGCAATCCAATGTAGACAATCATACACGAGTAAACAAACTATAATTAGAACATTACATCAAACAGTAGTAAAACAAATATAAAAGTTTACCAAAATATTCTATGCAGCACTACGGTCACAGAAACGTATAGTTCACGAAAATCGGAATTAAAACGGTAAAGTTATGAATTTTCTAAGATTTCCTATAGAGAAATAATTAATTAAATGCTAGTATAAAATTAAAAAGTTTCAAAACAGATTATAAATGCTTCTAACACATAGAGCACGTAAATACGAATCTAACGAAATTTGAATGGACCAAAATGGAGTTAAAACGAGTATTTTATGACCAAATCAATTTCAATGGCAAAACTGTAAATAACATAAAACGTATTTTTCTTTTAAACCGACGAAAATACGCTTTTAAGATGGAATCAAGGCAGGCTCGCTATTAACCAGTACAAAGGACACAGCTTCCCCAATGGTGTCCAGAAGGGTTGACAAGGACAGAAAAGGAGGATGCAGTGAGAGCGGCAAGAAGAATTAAGCAGGGAAGAAAATTCTTCTAAGTCTGAGAATCGGCAGCAATTAGATCGCAAGGGAAAGGGGCCATCGGCAGATGTTAACATGGAATTTATGATGCCGATGGAGTTTCTTGCACCTTTCAGTGATGATGAGGAGATAGATTTTCCTGATCAGATAGCTCAGTTGGCCCTTGACCCGATGACAGCTATGTTTGAGAAGCCTTCTGATGTTAAAAGGCAGCATCTGTTGACGGTCCTTAAGTATCAAATTTAATAATCAAATAAACAAAGAAAAGGATCCAAATGAAATCAACATCTAGACTTAGGGTTTTATCTGACAGAATTCCACAAGTTTTGGTGTTTGTCTATTTCTACAGGGGGTTATCAGGAAATACGAAAGAAAGGCCCACACGTCGAGATTACATAGAGATATTAACGTGCCGTGCAATTATCTTACATCTAGAAGACTCCAGAAGCCACGAGACCGAAGCGGAGGCGAAATGAGGCCAGAGGCAGGGCGCCCGCCCTCCTGCCCTAGGCGCCCGCCCCCTCCCTGAGTCCAATCTGGACTCTGCTTCGTGGGAGATCTCCGCCGACCTAAAGGATGAATCTAAACCATACAATCTATGTCGGTTTGATCCAACGGCCCATATTCACTTGAAGGGACTATAAAACCAGACCCCCTGGCCCCTAGAGGAGAGAGCCTCTCAAGCCTAATTCATTATTCTCAAGGGAGAAGAAGCCTCTGATCAAGATTAGAGCCACCACATCAATTAGACATCTAGATTAGCATAGCTACATAGGATTAGAACTAGAAAGAGTCAATCTTCTATTGGTTTCCGGATCTGTCAAGAGGATTCTTGGTAATTCTCTAATTGTGCTTCTAATTGCTTTCTAATTATCTTTGTTCTTCAACATTATGAATATGACTTTGTTCTACTTCAATATATTGCTTATGACTTTGCTCTACTTGTTTATATTCAAGATTATATTGTTCTTAGTTTATCATAGTTATGTACTTGGCTTAGTTAGATTGGATCTATATACATGCTTAGGATCGTATAGCGTTTATCCATCGGATCCATGGGTAAATGATAGATATTGTGTAGGCGTGGTGCTTATACCGTATTTATCTGCGATTGTACCCAATATGCCAGATCGTGGGGTAGTTCGTGATAGTGACAGCTTCATTGATTCTTATATAGTCCCCCTCTCGTGTATTGGGCTGGCAGAGCAACATTATTATAGGGGAGTGATTGCTATGTTTCTCATTTACCTTGCTAATATCACTATGCATGGGCGTAGTCTTGTCTCACAATGATTGCTAAGTATGCTTGCACTAACTATGATAATGCTAGACTATATAATTGAGAATAACTTAGGGAATATTCTTGTAGTTCGTTCTAATACCATGCTAATGACTTTCTAGAGTATCTAATTGAGGTGCTTATCATATTTATATGTGGCTGATCAGATTAATTATCCTTGTCACTATTCATTATTTCATATATCTTTTATGTGACACTTATCCCTATATGAAAGAGTTAGATAATTGTTCTCAATTACATATGCAATGATAGATACTCAATCTCATATTCTATTCTGTAATCAATATTGATGATTGCTAATCCCTTCCCAGTGGTAAAAATATAAATAACGATACCTGGAATACTTCCCGGTTAAAATGCTACATCGGTATTAATCTGTGCGCTTGCAGATCCTATTCATTATTTATTTAGAAGAGCAATTGCATATTTCAATACCGCGTCTCTCATGTCATGCTGGGGATGACAACTTGGCTTAAGTGGTATGAGGGATAGGTTTGGCATTTTTGGCACCGTTGCTAGAATTAGAAAACTGTCTACTTTTGGTAATGATGTTAAGAATACCCAACAAGCATTTTTGGCGCCGTTGCCGGGGAAGGTTGATTAATAATCAGGAATGGAATAAAAGATTTTGAGTTATCATTCGCATTACTAATATGATTGAGCTTATCTATTCTCTCATACAGTTTTACCCCGATATTTTTCTATTTTATCTTATGCAAGGGAATGTATGAATAGAAGACATCTTCCAGAAAATTTTGTTGACAATTCCAAAGCATTATTCAAGAAGACAAGAGCCAAGCTAAAGAAGAGATCATCAACACTTCAGCAAGAAGCTTCATCCAATCAAGAAGATCACCGGAACTTGTCTTCAGAGTTCGAAGGCATGGCGAACAAATCAATCCGCGAGTTCTCAGCTCCCACTACGGACAACATCCGCACTGGACCTGCTGCAGAGATCGATGGCAACTTTGAGCTCAAGCCTGGACTTATCAACATGGTGCACTCCAACCAGTTCTGTGGGAAGGCACACGAAGATGCTAGTGCTCATCTACAACACTTCTTGGAGATATGCAACACATTCACCATATCAGGAGTTTCCAAAGATGCTATACTACTTCGCCTCTTCCTATTCTCACTGTTAGAAAGAGCGAAGCAGTGGTTCTACGCTACAAAGGAGAAGAATACTACGTGGGCACTCTGCTCAACAAACTTCCTGGCTAAGTTCTTTCCCATGGGCAAGACCAATGCTCTCCGTGGGAAGATTACAAGTTTTCAGCAACAAAATGATGAATCTGTTCCAGAAGCATGGGAGCGCTTTCAAGACTACATCCTAGAATGTCCCCATCATGGAATGGAGAGTTGGCTATTGATGCAGACGTTTTATCATGGGCTCGGCAACAGTGCCCGAGAGACAATGGATGCTGCAGCTGGAGGAGCATTCTTATCACTTACTATACCACAAGCCACAGCTCTTGTGGAGAAGATGGCATCCAACCAAAGCTGGAATGAAGAGAGGACCCAAACACGCAAGAGAGGTGGAGGTATGCATCAGCTGAAGGAGGTAGACATGCTGTCTGCAAAACTAGACCTGCTCATGAAGAAGCTCGATGATAGAGCTGGAGATAAGAAGGAAGTGATGCACATCTACGACTCTCACATGACTTGTGAGGAGTGTGGAGACACTGGACACTCAAGCAATCACTGTCCTGACATGCTTGAGGATGTGAACTACATCAACAACAACAACTACTACTACTACAACCGTCCTCAACAAAATCAAGGTTGGAATCAACAGAGGCCTAACTACTCAGGTAATTATCAAGGTAACAATTCTTACAACAATAATAATAATTTTCCACCTTTGAGAGAGTTAGTGTCTAATCAAGGAAAGCTAATGGATAACCTATCTAAGAAATTGGCATCTAATGATAAAATGCTAGAAAATATAAATAATAGAATGGATAATTTCTCTACTTCCATCAAGAATCAAATTAGCTTTAATAAAATGATTGAATCTCAGTTAAATCAAATAGCTGCTGCTGTTCCTGCTACTAACCCCGGTATACCATCACAACCGGAAGGATTAGAATCTGCAAATCTTGTAGACATGTTTGATGCAGGTAATTGGAGTAACCCCGTCACTGAATTTACTACTGACCTTCTGCCGGTCAAGAGAGGTGATCCAGGACGCCCCGTCATCCCGATCTCCATCGGCATGGTGGACGTCCCAGAAGCACTCTGTGACTTTGGCTCTAGCGTCAACATTATACCCAGAGTACTCTATGAAAAATTCTTTACATATCCTTTATTAGAGACAACCATATGTTTGCAGTTTGCAGATCAGACGATAACTTTTCCAAAAGGAATATTGAAGAACCTTTGCGTCCGAGATGATACCTTGTATGCCCCAGCAGACTTCGTAGTGGTAGAGACCGGAAATGATGAGAGAGCACCCATCATCTTAGGGAGGCCATTCTTGAACACCACGGGAGCTATCATCTACGCCAGTGCTGCCAAGATCAGTTTCTACATCAAAGGGGGGAAGGAGACATTTTTCTTCAAGAACAAGACTACACAAATCCCAGATCAATCCAGACGTGAATCAAGGAAGAGGACCAATAGAAGGAACAGGAACAAGCAAGTGTGGACCGAGTCAGCTAAGATGGTCACTGTAGTTCATGGAGGCCAAGATCATCAACTTAAATCACTGTTTTTGACCAAGAAGGACGACCTAGGAATGCCAAGCATCTATTGCTCCATATATGGATACAGCTTCTACAAGACGTTTTGCGACACCGGATCGGGCGTCAACATAATGGCCGCAGTCACCTATCGGCTCTTGTTCGGAACCATACCCCTAAGACCAACATACATTCAGCTCCAGATGGCAGATCAGACATTTCGAGAAGTTAAAGGAACAGTAACTGATGTCCCAGTCAAAATAGACGATCATTTTGTCTACACAGACTTTCAGGTTATTGACATGGGAGAAGATGAATACGATCCACCCATCATCCTTGGAAGACCGTTCCTCAGCACTGTTAAAGCAATCATCAACATTGGAACCGGAGAAGTCCATATCACTTCCCCTTAGTGAAGGTACGACGTTATTTTACTGACCCTAACTATATTGTTGAAGAATCTAAGCAGGTAAGGAAACGACGCAACCGCAACCAGAGGATGCAAATCATCAAGGACAGATGGGCAGACTACGAAGGAGAAGTTATAAGGTCCAAAGACGTAGAGTTTAAACAGAATTATCTAGAGGAGACCGTAGCACCGAGTCAGGTATGGAAAGAGAAGATAACTATACATGAAGAGGAGGCACCGCCGGAAGTACTGACTACGCCACCCAACGAATCCCAGGACAATTAAGAAAATGAAGAGTCCCGTTCGGAGGACTTAAAAACACCGAACGCCTTGCCAAGAGGTAAACTTGGTAGTTATCCTTTCCCTTTCAATTATTTTAAACAGTTTGCTTAGTTAATCATGTTCATGCTATCCTAAAAAGAAAATAAAAATAGTAAGCCCCATGTGAGTATACGAGTGGCATGAAACCCATAAGTACATTCACTGTGGTGGCATAAAAATAAAATAAATATTTCTTTTCTGCTTTATAAAATAAAAATATAAAAACAGGGAGTAATAATTATTAAGGAGTCTCAACATGATAAAGGCTAGATATTTATGCTAACACTTAATCAGTTCCACAAGCTTTGTTGTCTATTTGAGCTCCACAGAATTTAAGAATCAAGAAGACTAGGAGACGGAGGACATTCTAATCGCTGTCAGAATGCTGCTGACTTTCAAATACACCTCTGCCACCTGCTAGCTACATCAAGATAAATTACGTCAAAGTTCAGCTTGGGGGAGAGCACCCCCATTTATCCCGCTAAGTATTTCTATCTTTCTATCTATATTTATACTTATACTATATTAAAATACATAAACTAGGAAAAACCAAATAAAGATTTTATGCTTATATATATATCTTTTGCTTAGTATGTTTAATAAATAAATAAAGTGGTTATGCTAATCTGTATCTTAATAATAAAACTCAAGCATGGTTATGATGAATAGTTGCTCTGCCTAATTTGCACATTTTAAGTTCTCTCTCAAGTTTAGACATAACTGTTATAATTTAAAGCTTGCTCTAGACCTAAACTTGTGGGATGAAAACTTGATCTGAAGTCTAAGTTGTTAACGGATACGATATGGGAAGGTTGAGCTGCTGTTTATCTGTTCCTAGAGATGCTAGAATTCTGGAGAATTTTATCTTTGAAAATCTTTAAAATATTGCATGATGAGTTCCTGTATGATGAGAGTTTAAATTCCTACCACAGCCATATATACATGCTTGCTAGACTTTGAGCCACACATTTACTATTTACTGTTTATGAGCATTGAGTGTGGTCAAGCTGTGTAGACCCTTAGGAGCTTGTCATGTGGTTAAATCAAGATTCACTTGCACGTTCACTCATATATGCTACTTCTACTCCGGAAGTACCCTCCACATATATCCACTCATTTCCATCCCCAGAACCACCTAAAAATATGCTACTCCTAACCCGGAAGAGAATAACCAAAAATATTTCTATTTTCCCCTGTGAAATAAATGCTCAAGTTATCTTGTTACTACCACTTGCTATATTATCTTAAGAGATGAGTGCTCTAAAAAAAGAGATACGAGGAAATAAAAAGGAGCAAGTGCTCGGAACCTCGAAAGAAAAGAAAAAGTGAGACGAGAGGTAAAAATGGACAAGTGTCCAACAGTAGAATTAGGGGTATGAGATACCCACCTGAGAGGAAAGAAAATGAAGAGCATCTCATTCTCCTCACTATTCAAAAAGCAAGGAAGGTATATATCCCCTCAAGGAGCAAAAGTAGAATTAGACTTTCACCACTGTTACCACCATCATCACCATACACCATTCATTCGCCACACATGCACATCTTGATTAACCTTATTGACTTGTTACTTTGGATCCATGGTTTGACTATACAATAAATGTCTTGTAAGTATGTATATTTTATCTCCCACCTATGAGCTCCAAATATTAAAGCCGTATTAGAGTAGGGTGAGAGATAAGATAATGTCACTATGCTTCATACCACAAATACTACATATCTTGAGAGAAGGCATATACCATCACTGCCTTGGTAAGGATCCAGAAATACCACAAAAGAGAGATTTGAGAGAATCATACAAGGAATCTCTGAGTTTTATTTGAAAATCTGCAAAAACTTCAGAGCTATAGCTGATCAAGAATAAGAGACATGGCACTTGGCTAGACTGTTCTATCTTTTAACTACTCAAGACAGAAGTGACGGTTACAAGTCCCATGGTGAAAGGTAAAGTAAGTAAGTTTTAAGTCTTGACAGTTTACTCTAACTCAGAGATGAGATCTTATTTAAAAGCATGTGTACCGTCAATTTTTAAAGATATTGCAGCAACTTCTAATCCATCGCTAAGTCTATCCTTGCTCAGGGACGAGCAAGAGGTAAGCTTGGGGGAGTTTGTTGACGGTCCTTAAGTATCAAATTTAATAATCAAATAAACAAAGAAAAGGATCCAAATGAAATCAACATCTAGACTTAGGGTTTTATCTGACAGAATTCCACGAGTTTTGGTGTTTGTCTATTTCTACAGGGGGTTATCAGGAAATACGGAAGAAAGGCCCACACATCGGGATTACATAGAGATATTAACGTGTCGCGTAATTATCTTACATCTAGAAGACTCCAGAAGCCACGAGACCAAAGCGGAGGCGAAACGGGGCCAGAGGCAGGGCGCCTGCCCCCTCCCTGAGTCCAATCAGGACTCTGCTTCGTGGGAGATCTCCACCGACCTAAAGGATGAATCTAAACCATACAATCTATGTCGGTTTGATCCAACGGCCCATATTCACTTGAAGGGATTATAAAACCAGACCCCCTGGCCCCTGGAGGAGAGAGCCTCTCAACCCTAATTCATTATTCTCAAGGGAGAAGAAGCCTCTGATCAAGATTAGAGCCACCACATCAATTAGACATCTAGATTAGCATAGCTACATAGGATTAGAACTAGAAGGAGTCAATCTTCGATTGGTTTCCGGATCTGTCAAGAGGATTCTTGGTAATTCTCTAATTGTGCTTCTAATTGCTTTCTAATTATCTTTGTTCTTCAATATTATGAATATGACTTTGTTCTACTTCAATATATTGCTTATGACTTTGCTCTACTTGTTTATATTCAAGATTATATTGTTTTTAGTTTATCATAGTTATGTACTTGGCTTAGTTAGATTGGATCTATATACATGCTTAGGATCGTATAGCGTTTATCCATCGGATCCATGGGTTAATGATAGATATTGTGTAGGCATGGTGCTTATACCGTATTTATCTGCGATTGTGCCCAATATGCCAGATCGTGGGGTAGTTCGTGATAGTGACAGCTTCATTGATTCTTATATAGTCCCCTCTCGTGTATTGGGCTGGCAGAGCAACATTATTATAGGGGAGTGATTGCTATGTTTCTCATTTACCTTGCTAATATCACTATGCATGGGTGTAGTCTTGTCTCACAATGATTGCTAAGTATGCTTGCACTAACTATGATAATGCTAGACTATATAGTTGAGAATAACTTAGGGAATATTCTTGTAGTTCGTTCTAATACCATGCTAATGACTTTCTAGAGTATCTAATTGAGGTGCTTATCATATTTATATGTGGCTGATCAGATTAATTATCCTTGTCACTATTCATTACTTCATATATCTTTTATGTGACACTTATCCTTGTATGAAAGAGTTAGATAATTGTTCTCAATTACATATGCAATGATAGATACTCAATCTCATATTCTATTCTGTAATCAATATTGATGATTGCTAATCCCTTCCCAGTGGTAAAAATATAAATAACGATACCTGGAATACTTCCCGGTTAAAATGCTACATCGGTATTAATCTGTGCGCTTGCAGATCCTATTCATTATTTATTTAGAAGAGCAATTGCATATTTCAATACTGCGTCTCTCATGTCATGCTGGGGATGACAACTTGGCTTAAGTGGTATGAGGGATAGGTTTGGCATTTTTGGCACCGTTGCTAGAATTAGAAAACTGTCTACTTTTGGTAATGATGTTAAGAATACCTCAAGGCTTTGTTTGTTAAGGACAAAGTTGATGGGCAGTCGATGACCAAGATACTCATTGATGGTGGAGCTGCTATCAACATTATGCCATATGCAGTCTATCGGAAGCTTGGCAAAGGGGATCAGGATTTGACCAAAACCGATATGATGTTGAAAGATTTTGAAGGGAATGTGTCTCCAGTCAATGGAACTATATGTGTTGACTTAACCATCGGCAGCAAAACTTTGCTGACCACTTCCTTTGTCATCAGCAGAAAAGGTGCATACAATTTGCTACTAGGGAGAGACTGGATTCATGCCAATTGTTGCATTCCTTCTACAATGCACCAATGCTTGGTTCAGTGGGTAGGTGACAAAATTGAGATTGTTCCAGGAGATTCTTCATATGTCATTGCATCGACAGAGTCAGATACTTATGAGAGGACCAGATGCATTTTGGGTGAAGTCTGGGATAAAGATTTCCTCAAGGTTGCCGATTATGAAATTTCACCGATCCAAGCAGTCGGTTCTGATGAAGAGTTTTAATGGATAGGTTCGCCGATGATGGAAAGTTAGGACAGGGGTTTACATCGGCTGATGATCTAGTAGAAGTAGATATATGTAGTGGTGATAGACCAAGACCTACTTTTATTAGTGCTAAGTAACAGATTCTGAGGGTAAGCAACAATTAACTGATTTGTTAAAGGAATATAAAGATTGCTTTGCTTGGGATTATACCGAGATGCCTGGTTTAGACCGATCGATTGTTGAACATCGGTTGCCTATCAAGTCTGGGTTCCGGCCACATCAGCAGCCAGCACGCCGATGCAATCCTAATATTCTTCCTGATATTAAGGCGGAAATAACCAAACTTATTGAAGCCAAATTTATTCGGCAGTGTCGGTATGCCAAATGGATTTCCAATGTTGTCCCCGTTTACAAGAAGAATGGGAAACTTCGTGTCTGCATTTACTTTAGGAATCTCAATAAAGCTACATCGATGGATCGTTATCCAATGCCAGTTGCCGATCTGTTGGTTCATGCTGCAGCTGGACATCAGATTATTAGCTTTATGGATGACAATGCAGGTTACAATCAAATATTCATGGCTGAAGAAGATATTCCTAAGACTGCATTTAGATGTCCTGGTCATGTTGGATTGTTTGAATGGGTAGTCATGACTTTTGGCTTGAAAAATGCTGGTGCTACTTATCAGAGAGCCATGAATTTTATCTTCCACGAGTTCATCGGCAAGCTGATGGAAATCTATATTGATGATGTGGTGGTTAAGTCTGGAGATTTCATAAAACATCTAGCCGATCTACGAAAGGTGTCGGAGTGCACAAGGAAACATGGTTTAAAGATGAACACTAATAAATGTGCATTTGGCGTGTCGACAGGGCAATTTTTGGGTTTTATGGTGCATCAAAGAGGGATTGAAATAAGTAGGAGATCTATTGATGCCATCAACAAAATAGTTGCTCCCACCAATAAAACTGAACTTCAATCGTTGATCGGCAAGATTAACTTTATCAAATGATTTATATTTAATTTTTAGGTAAGATTTGTGCTTTTAGTCCATTGCTTAAGTTAAAGGCCAATCAAGAATTTGTATGGGGAAGAGAGCAACAGTTAGCTTTGCATGAAATCAAGAATTATTTGATAAACCCTCTAGTTTTAGTTCCACCACAGCAAAGAAAACCCTTCAAGTTATATTTGTCTACCGATGGTATGGTTATCGGTTCGGCTCTCATTCAGGAATTTGAAGGGAATGAGCGTGTGATTTATTATCTAAGTAGAAGATTAGTGGATGCTGAAACAAGGTATTCGGCAATTGAGAAGTTGTTCTTGTGCTTATACTTTTCTTGCGTTAAATTGAGACATTACTTGCTATCGGCCGAATGCATTGTCATATGCAAAGATGATGTAGTCCGATATATGTTATCAATGTCGATTATGAGTGGTAGAATCGGCAAGTGGATATTAGCGTTGTCGGAATTCGATCTACGTTACGAATCGGCTAAAGCGGTTAAAGGGCATATTATGGCTGATTTTATAACTCAGCATTGCGGTGTAGTAGGTGCTTTGGAAATCGTTCCTTGGACGCTCTTCTATGATGGATCTACATGTGACCGAGGGGCAGGAATCGATATAGTGCTAATTTCTCCTCATGGAAAGAAGTACGAGTTTTCTTTGCCGATTGTTGCCACGTCAACAAATAATCAAGCTGAGTACCAAACTGTGATCAAAGGATTGGAATTATTAAAGGAGGTTCATGCCGATGCTGTTGAAATTTTTGGTGATTCCATGCTTGTTATAAATCAGCTTATTGGAATTTATGAATGCCGGAGTGAGGTTTTGATAGCCTATTATGAAAGATGCGTACAACTGTTGAGGGAATTCAAGGATTTCCGATTAGAGCATATTCCTCGGTTGCATAATGAAGAAGCCAACCGATTGGCTCAACACACCTTGTGGTATCAACCCATTTTAGATATATTATCGGCAGTCAGTACCGATGATTGGAGAAAGGAGATTATTGACTATTTAAAAAATCCATCCAAGAAAGTTGAGAGGCGTGTTAGGTTTCAAGCTACAAAGTATGAACTCCGTGAGGAAGAGTTATATTATCGAATGATAGATGGAGTCTTGCTTAAATGTTTGGGTGATGATGAATCTAAAAGTTTGATGAGTGAAATTCATGAAGGAGTATGTGGGGCACATCAGTCGGCTTTCAAAATGAAGTGGATGATTAGGAGAAACGGATATTATTGGCCGACTATACTTGAAGATTGCTTTAAATATTTCAAAGGATGTCAAGGATGTCAGAAGTTTGGTAATGTTCAAAGGGCACCTGCATCGGCCATGAATCACATTATTAAACCTTGGCCGTTTCGAGGTTGGGCTATTGATCTCATCGGTCAAATTTATCCGTCATCAAGCAAAGGGCATAAGTTTATCTTGGTCGCCACCGATTATTTCACTAAATGGGTTGAGGCTATTCCCTTGAAGAAAGTGACATCGACCAATATGATCATTTTTGTAAAGGAGCATATTGTTTACCGATTTAGTATTCCCTAGACAATTAATACCGATCAGGATACTATGTTTACATCGAGGGAGTTTGATGAATTTGCAATCGGTATGGGGATTAAAGTGTTGAATTCTTCTCTTTATTATGCCCAAGATAACGGACAGGCCGAAGCTTCTAACAAAGGGATTATTAAGCATATTAAGCAGAAAATTGAAGAAAATCCTAGAAGATGGCATACATTGTTGAATGAAGCTTTATGGTCATATCGGATGGCGTGTCATCGTTCAACCAAAGTATCACCTTATCAGTTGGTGTATGGGCATGATGCGGTATTGCCATGGGAAATTAAAACTGGTTCTAGACGGCCTGTTTTCTCAGCATCAGCTAACTGCCGATGACTATGCCACTTTGATGAAAGATGAGTTGGATGATTTGGCAGAGCATCGGTTGAGGGCTTTGATAAGCATAGAAGAAAATAAAAAGAGAGTTGCTAAATGGTATGATAAAAAAGTGAAAGCCAAGGAGTTTGCTGATGGGGATTTGGTATGGAAATTGATTCTACCGATTGGGACTAAAAGTTCAAAGTTTGGAAAACGATGTCCTAATTGGGAAGGTCCTTATCGGATAAATCGATCTGCTCCTAGCAATGCTTATATTTTAGAAACTCTCAAAGGATTCGAATTTCCTAGAGCATTAAATGGAAAATATTTAAAAAAGTACTACCCAGGTATCTAGATTGATGCATGAAATTTTAAATACCAATAGCAGTCCTATCGGCTGGTGTTGACACCATTTTTGGGCACGTGTCTAGGATGGCAGGATAAGGTGGCAGTACGATGTTTACAAAGTGGGTTGCCGATGAGGATGGTTGCCGATGAGGGAGAAGTTGAACGTGACTAAGTCCACAGGCAGTAATGAGGTGCCGATGGCTAGATAAGAAGGTGGTGCCGATGGCTAGATAAGAAAGTCTGCCGATGACTATGGCAAAAGGTCTGCCGATGATGCAAAGAGGGAGTCCGGAAGCTGCCGGTCGTTATGTGGAGGAGTTTCGGTTTGTCACGAGGGATAGTTTTGTTATTTCCTTAATTATTTGCATCGTTTTGTATACGGATTCCGTGTAATTTGGAATTCGAATTCTAATCGTGTCTGGTTGTAGCTCTTTGAGCAGGGTATAAATATAGACCCTAGGGCCTTGTAATCGTCAATCAAGAAATCAAACACACATTTTTACTCATATTCCAGCATTTACTTTTCGACGACTTCGTCATACTTTTTCCTTTTGTTACGAGTTCTTAGGAATTCGTCGACTTAAGCTCGGCGTGTTCTCGAGTTCCGCGTGAGTACCTCTTAGCCGTGACATCCGGGCGCATCGCTGTTGTCAGGACTAAAGTATTCGAGTTATCACCTTTGCCAATAGCAAGGTCAAATCGGCTGGCACGCCTTAACGTTTGAATCGGGTATTAGCCCTTTGTGTTTGCAGATCAGTTCTGCATCAACACATCTTTTGGCACGCCCAGTGGGACAGGATTCAAGATCAAGATCAACATGTCGATCTCTGACCTCGATCAAGAAAACGTCATCCCCGTGACGGAGGCCAACCTCAAGGATGAGCAGAAGCAAGCTATTGCCCAAGCCATGGAAGAGTTCAAGCAGCAATGCCTGAGGTCTTTCAGCATAAACAGGAGCGGCGAAGTGGTCCAGAAAGATGCACTGCCGGCACCACGGCAGGTTACCTTTGACGCCAATCCTGGCAAGCTTCAAGATATGGTTGACAATGCCATCAATCGAGCGTTGATTAACCAAGCTGGTGTACTGTCTAATACGGTTTTCAATGCCGTGGCAAGAACTTTCAAGGAAGGACAAATCCCACCAGAGTATGTGGGCCCCTCCCATCATCAGCCAACGGCACCAGAGGTCACGGCTCCATCGGCTGCCTTGACGACTGCAAGTGCACAATCTGCCGTCCCTCCAAGTACATCGGGGACTACTGGTGCACTATCTATGCCGATGACAACCAACCCACAAATTTCAGTTGGGCAGCATAAACTGACAACAGATATGTTGGCATCGACAATGTCAGGGTTGACTCTTCCTCCCAACTGGTGGGGTTACGGTATGCCTCCAGAGTTGACACCGGGAACATCACAAATAACTGACATGAGGGGCAAAACTCCTATGACATCGGCACCTCCCAATGCGCCGGTGAACCAGAGCCCTCGGTATACCACAACTACTACTGCAAGGCCTCACACTGGAAATCCTCAAGATTCAATGTTCCAGATGCCCAACGCATCGGCAGAGTCAATGCTGATGCAACAGAGGTATATGGCCCAGTCGGGGTATGTCAATTCAACGACGGTACCCAATTACCAATCATCGGCAGCACCTATGCCGATGAACGCTAATAATGGATGGCTTGGACAGCAAGCCTTTCCACAATCGCCCCAGCAGAGTTACCAGACTACAGGGTTCCAGCAAGGGCAGGTCTATCCCGGGTTCCAAGGTCAGGGGATTCCCAACCAGCCAATGAATTTTGGACAGCAACTCGGAGGACAGCCAATCGGTGGACAGCAGTTTGGTGGTCCGCAGATTGGAGGATAGGTGATCAATACAATGTTCCGTGCAGATCACGTCCCGAACAGACACGTGGAGGTTCGCCACCAAGTGCCAGATCCGCAGCCGCCTCATCGGCAAGATGCCGATGCATATTGGGCCGATAAGATTGCTGAAGTAATGAGGGAACAATTTGGGATAAAACCCAAAGTCAACACTTATTCTTATCGGACACCGTATCCTCCCGCGTATGATTTGATCCCGCTTCCACATCGGTACAAGGTACCGGATTTTACAAAGTTTTCCGGGCAGGACGACACGTCAACCATGGAGCATGTCAACAGGTTCATCATTCAATGTGGAGAGGCTGGTAACAGGGACGAATTGAGGGTTCGTCTATTTTCATCATCATTGTCTGGATCGGCCTTTACTTGGTTCATATCATTACCTCCCAACTCAGTAATTACTTGGGCCGATCTAGAGAAGCAATTCCACAAATACTTCTTCTCGGGGGTTCATGAGAAGAAGATCACCGACTTGGTCAAGTTGAGGCAACGTAATGATGAGTCGGTTGAGGGTTTTGTGCAGAGGATACGAGAGGTCAAGAATAAATGCTATAGCTTGGTTCTAGATGATCGGCAGCTAGCTGATTTGGCTTTCCAGGGTTTGTTGCCACATATCAGGGATAAGTATGCCTCTCAGGAGTTCGAAAGTTTGAGTCATTTGGTGCAGAGGATTTCTGATCAAGACATCAAGCCTTTCGAGCCTAAGAGAGCATGGAATAAGAAAGTGTCATTTGTCGATGAAGCAACAAGCTCAGATTCTGATGAAGAACCAGTAATCGGCTTGGCAGAGTGGGTAAAAAACAAGAAGCCGATGTCTTGTCCTTTTGGGCAGAAGGAACTAGAGAAGTTTGCTTTTGACACCGCTAAGGCTGATAGGATATTTGACTTTCTACTTCAGGAAGGTCAGATCAAACTGTCACCTAACCATGTGATCCCATCGGCAGAAGAGTTGAAGAGGATGAGATATTGCAAGTGGCATAATGCAACTTCCCATGACACCAACGAGTGCAAAGTATTCAGACAGCAGCTGCAATCGGCTATAGAGTCAGGGAGAATCAAGTTTTACAGTTCCAAAGCCCAGAAGCCGATGAAGATAGACCAACATCCTTTCCCGACAAACATGTTGGATGCTAAGGGGAAGGCTAAGGTCTTAACATCGGAGACAGCTGAGAAGAGTGCATCGGTAGATCCTCAGCATCAAGTTACTACTGCCGATGCAAGAAGTAAGGGCTTGGTCCAGGAAGGAACTAGCTCAGGAAGGCCTCCTCGATCTGGTATCGTCATAACTCATAGAAGGCCTCATAGAAGGCCAGCAGGAAGATTATCGACGGGAAGAAGAAAGACGCCGACAGGAGTGGAATCGGCACAGGGATCATTGGAATTGTCCATTCTTCATCCAATGCTGGGAGGAAAATATCAAGCTTCCTACTGTCAGAGACTGCCCTGAGTGCAACGGTTATGATCGGTACGATAGGATCGATCGGCATTATCATGATGATGAACGGCGATTTAATGGGCCGATCAGAGGAAGGGTGTCAGTTCATGACCGGCTGGGGGGCAGATTTAGTGGGCACGACAGACTTAGTGACCGTGTCCAGTATTTTCCCAGGAACCAAGAAGAGCTCGAGGGAATGGCTGATGCGCGGGTTCCCGATGAATTCATATTTTGCAGGGATGCTAACACGCATCGTATGGAGTCAAGGGAGAACCGACGCCCGACGGCAAGGCAAAGGCCGCTTCCTCCATGGTGCCCTGGAGGATTAACCAAGACACAGAAAAGGAGATTGCAACGTGAAAGGCAAGAAGAGCTAAACAAGGGAGAGAACTCTGGAAGTCGGCAGCCGTCAGACACTAAGAGGGAAGGTCCATCGGCAGGCGTCAACATGGTCTTCATGTTGCCGATGGAGTTTCTTGCACCAGCCAGTGATGATGAGTTGGAATTTCCTGATCAGATAGCTCAGTTGGCTCTGGATCCGATGACGGCTATCTTTGAGAAACCTGCCGATGACGAGAGGCAGCATCTTAAAGCTCTGTTCCTCAAAGGAAGGGTTGATGGGCAGCCAATGACCAAGATCCTAGTTGATGGTGGAGCTGCTATTAATATTATGCCGTATGCAGTATATCGGAAGCTTGGGAAAGGGGATCAAGATTTGACCAAGACCGATATGATGCTCAAAGACTTTGAAGGAATCGTGTCTCCAGTCAAGGGGGCGATATGTGCAGAGTTGACCATCGGCAGCAAAACCTTGCCGACAACTTTTTTCGTGATCAGCGGAAAAGGTGCTTACAACTTATTATTGGGAAGAGATTGGATTCATGCCAATTGTTGTATCCCATCTACAATGCATCAATGCTTGGTTCAGTGGGTAGGTGACAAAATTGAGATTGTCCCAGGAGATTCTTCTTATGTTATCGCATCGGCAGAAGCGGATACTTACGAAAGGACCAGGTGCATTTCAGGAGAAGTTTGGGAGAAAGATTTTCTCAAAGTTGCCGATTATGAGATTCCACCGATCCAAGCAGTCGGTTCTGACGACGGTTTTTAATGGATAGATTCGCCGATGATGGAAAATTAGGCCAGGGATTCACATCGGCCGATGATTTTGTAGAAGTAGATATAGGTAGTGGTGATAAGCCTAGGCCTACTTTTATTAGTGCTAAATTAGATCCTGAGAGTAAGCAACAATTGACTAGTTTGTTAAAGGAATATAAAGATTGCTTTGCTTGGGATTATACCGAGATGCTTGGTTTAGACCGATCAATTGTTGAACATCGGTTACCCATCAAGTCTGGATTTCGGCCACATCAGCAACCAGCCCGCCGATGTAATCCTAACATTCTACCTGATATTAAGGCCAAAATCACCAAACTTATTGAAGCTAAGTTTATTCGGCAGTGTCGGTACGCCGAGTGGATTTCCAATGTTGTTCCGGTTTACAAGAAGAACGGGAAGCTTCGGGTGTGCATTGATTTCAGGAATCTCAATAAAGCTACGCCGATGGATGGATACCCAATGCCTGTCGCCGATCTACTGGTTGATGCTGTGGCTGGTCATCGGGTCATCAGCTTCATGGATGGTAATGCAGGTTACAATCAAATATTCATGGCGGAGGAGGATATTCCAAAAACCGCATTCAGGTGTCCTGGTCATGTTGGGCTATTTGAATGGATAGTCATGACTTTTGGGTTGAAGAATGCTAGTGCTACTTATCAAAGGGCTATGAATTTTATATTTCATGAGTTCATCGGCAAGCTCGTGGAGATTTATATTGATGATGTGGTGATTAAGTCTGGAGATTTCTCAAAGCATCTTGCCGATTTACAAAAAGTGTTAGAGTGCACAAGGAAGCATGGATTGAAGATGAATCCCAACAAGTGTGCATTTGGTGTATCGGCAGGGCAGTTTCTTGGTTTCATGGTACATCAGAGAGGTATTGAAATTAGTCGAAGATCTATTGATGCCATCAATAAAATAGTGGCCCCTACCAACAAAACTGAGCTCCAATCCTTAATCGGCAAGGTAAATTTTATCAGGAGGTTTATATCGAATTTGTCTGGTAGGATTCGTGCTTTCAGTCCTCTTCTTAAATTGAAAGCCGATCAAGAGTTTATTTGGGGAGAAGAACAGCAGTTGGCTCTGGATGAAATCAAGAAGTATCTAGTAAATCCTCCAGTTCTAGTTCCACCTCAACAAGGGAAGCCCTTCAGATTGTATTTGTCTACCGATGGATCGGTTATCGGTTCAGCTTTAGTTCAAGAATTTGAAGGGAAAGAAAGGGTAATTTATTATTTGAGTAGGAGGTTGATTGATGCTGAAACCAGGTATTCGGCCATTGAGAAACTATGCTTATGCTTATATTTTTCATGTATCAAGCTGAGACATTACCTGTTATCGGCCGAATGCACTGTTGTTTGCAAAGATGACGTGGTCCGATACATGCTATCTATGCCGATTATGAGTGGTAGGATCGGTAAAAGGATTTTAGCGCTGTCGGAGTTCGATTTGCGTTACGAATCGGCTAAGGCAGTCAAAGGGCAGATTATGGCCGATTTTGTGACTCAGCATTGCGGTCTAGTGGAAACCTTGGAAATTGTACCCTGGACGCTCTTCTTTGATGGATCTACCTGTGACCGGGGGGCAGGAATCGGCATTGTATTAGTTTCCCCTAAGGGGAAGAAGTATGAGTTTTCCTTGCCGATTGTTGCCACATCAACAAATAATCTGGCTGAGTATCAGGCTCTGATCAAGGGATTGGAGTTGTTAAGAGAAGTTCATGCTGATGCTGTTGAAATATTCGGGGATTCTATGTTGGTTATAAATCAATTGGCCGGAAGCTATGAATGCCAAAGTGAAGTTCTCATAACTTATTTCGAGAGAAGTATGCAACTGTTAAAGGAATTCAAGTATTTCCGATTGGAGCATGTTCCCCGATTGCATAATGAAGACGCTAATCGGTTAGCTCAGCATGCCTCGGGATATCAGCCAATGATTAATGCGACATCGGCAGTCGGTGCCGGTGATTGGAGGAAAGAAATTATTGATTATCTAAAAGATCCATCCAAAAAGGTTGAAAGACGGGTTCAATTTCAAGCAACCAAGTATGTGCTCCTTGAAAATGAATTGTATTATCGAACTATCGACGGAATTCTTCTCCGATGCTTGAGTGATGATGAAGCTAGAAGTTTGATGGGGGAAATCCATGAAGGAGTGTGTGGAGCGCATCAGTCAGCTTTTAAGATGAAGTGGATGATTCGAAGGAATGGATATTTTTGGCCAACCATACTTGAAGATTGTTTTAAATATTTCAAGGGATGTCAAGGTTGTCAAAAGTTTGGTAATATCCAGAGAGCACCCGCATCGGCTATGAATCCTATAATAAAGCCTTGGCCGTTCCGGGGATGGGCCATCGATCTGATCGGCCAGATTTATCCACCATCTAACAAAGGGCATAAGTTCATTCTAGTTGCCACTGACTATTTCACTAAGTGGGTTGAAGCTATTCCTTTGAAGAAGGTCACATCGGCCAATATGATTGATTTTGTGAAGGAGCATATTATTTACCGATTTGGGATTCCCCAAACGATTACTACCGATCAGGGCACCATGTTCACATCGGGGGAGTTCGATGAATTCGCAATCGGTATGGGAATTAAAGTGTTAAATTCTTCTCCTTATTATGCTCAAGCCAATGGGCAGGCCGAGGCGTCTAACAAAGGAATTATCAAGCTTATTAAACGAAAGATTGAAGAAAATCCTAAGCGGTGGCATACATTATTAAATGAAGCATTGTGGTCTTATCGGATGGCTTGTCATGGATCGACCAAGGTATCACCCTATCAATTGGTGTATGGACATGATGCAGTGTTGCCTTAGGAAATTAAGGCTGGATCTAGGCGATTATCTTTTCAAGATCAATTAACTTCCGATGGTTATGCCACTTTGATGACCGATGAATTGGACGATCTAGCAGGGCATCGGTTAAAAGCTTTAATGAGTATAGAAGAAAATAAGAAGAGAGTTGCTAGATGGTATGATAAGAAAGTGAAGGCTAAAGAGTTTGCCGATGGGGATTTGGTATGGAAATTAATTTTACCAATTGGGACCAAAAGTTCAAAGTTTGGAAAGTGGTCTCCTAATTGGGAGGGTCCTTATCGGATAAGTCGATCGGCTCCTCGTAATGCCTACATTCTAGAAACCCTCGAAGGAATTGAATTTCCCAGAGCATTAAACGGCAAATATTTAAAGAAGTACTACCCCAGTATATGGGTCGATGCATAGAAGTTTAGGTGCCGATAACACTCCTATCGGCTGGATCCAAATGCTTGGGGACAAGACTTGGTGTTTCAAAAGTTTAGGCGCCGATAACAGTCCTATCGGCTAGACTAAAAGCTGAGGAAGCAGGAAAGCGCAGATACGATGCCGATGGAAACTCTATGTGTTAAGCAGCGTCTGGATTGCCGATATAGCGCGTAGCCGAATTTGGCTGGCTGCTTCTATCTCCTTGATGTCATCATCGGCAGAACCTTCTATCGGCTTCAGCTTCTTCTTCAGTAGAAGTGCTTTGCGACCATGAGCGTTTCGCTCATGCTCAAGAAGCCTGATGGTCTCTGGCAATTGGCTCTCTTCCTGTTGGGCTTGGGACAGAGCGTTCTCTACTTCCTTGAGCTCCGCCAACAGGGATTCTTTTCTTGCCGATAGATCGGATATCTTCTGCTTCAGCGCGTCTCCAGAAGATCTCAGGATACCGATGTTCTTGTGCTTCTCATCGGTCAAAAGCTTCTCTTTCCTCATTTCATCGGAGAGTTGAGTCTGAGCGGCTCTATCGGCAAGCCGCCGAGAGGCTCTTTGGTACTGCAGCTGGCGACTCTCCAGATGAGCGGCTTGGAACAGGATTTCTTCAACATCGGCTGGGATTTGGCCTCTGAGAGTTCTGAATAGGGTCTTGGTAGGGTCGGAATCATCAACCAATTGCGCTGTGTCCTGGTGAAAGAGAGCTGACAATTCTTCCAGCCTGACCCTGATCTCTACCGATGTGATGCCGACCGTCTGAGAAGAGCTTGCTTCTTCACCTTCTTCTTCAGAGAGATCGATGGCGAAGGAGAACAGGCTATCGGGAGAATCTTGTTCCTGGGAGGGAAAGCAAAATTAGCTCATACTCAGAGAATCGGCAAATAGTGCTAACGGTAAACGGTGACTTACTTGCTTCAAGGCGATCTCTTGCCTTTGACTGAGAAGTGCTGACGGAGCTGCAGGCTGATCGGCCAAAGATGCCGATGGAGCTACAGGTTGATCGGCTGAGATTGCCGATGGAACGATATCAACTGAAAGAAGACAACAGGAGTTGTGAGACTAAATAAGAATAAGTTCATCGGTAGCGAAGATGTTAAAGTATGTTACCTGGAGGAGGGACAACGGTTGTCTGAATCGGGAGAACTGCCGATGGTATAACTGGACCCACCGGGCCAGTTGTTTGTTCACCCATGTCAGCTGATGTATCTTCTGTTTGAGATCCTTCCTGTTGGGGTTCTTCTATCTGTGGTGCTTCCTGCATAGGTGGGGGAGATGGTGCTTGCTATGGCTGGGCTTCTGGAGAAGAAGGAGAATACTCCACCGGAATTGGAGATACCGGAGGAGGAGGGGGAGTTGCTACCTTCTGGCGCTTTGTTCCAGTCTTAGCACCCGTGGTGCCCTTTCTCTTGGGTTGGCTAGACTGGGGGGCATCGGTACTCTCACACCTGGCTTTCGCCGATGCGCCGGTTTGCTGTAGTAATGAACAAGAGTTTATAAGCATAAATATAGCCGATATAAAGATAGTCAGCATAAAGGAAAAGATTTGACAAATTGCCTTGAAAGCCCGCGCAAGAGTGGGAGCAGCGACCGTTGGTGATGTCTGGGTTCTTCTGGTGATGACTTTCCTAAGGTGTACACCCCGATGCACGATGGAAGCTAGAGTGGGAGCATTGTGGCCGATTGAGGAAATCAGGCCTGATGGAAACAAGTCGATCGGCCTGCCACTCCTGCTAACCAATGGAGGAATATTGTCAACCTGCAAAAGGAATACAAGGGTAAGCTGCCGATGGAGGTAATATTGAGAAAATGAAACGTTGGTTTGAGTTACTTACAGTGTCATCGGGAACTTCGTATTCGGAGTCAATCATGCCGCGGTATGAAAGTGCCGATCTGCAGAATAGATGCTCTTTCCATTCTGCCCACCATGACTTGTATGCCTGAGTGATAAAAGCAGCCGGAACCCATTCTGACAGATCTACATCTATATCGGCGTTTGGTGGTAGTTGGGCTGCTCGAGTCCACTCAAGAAGGTTGTTGATAGTTTCTCTGGGTTTTATCACATCGGCATAAGGAAGTGCAATCGGCAACTGGCCGAAAGCTAACTGGCGAGCTAATGCCGATGGATTGTAAAATTCGTAAGTTTGAGGGGAGGTTTTTGTGCTACCAAAGAAATTCACTGGAATGATTCTAGGAGTCACAATTGCCATCATCACCTCATTGTCCCTGTCGAGAGCTTCATCAAATGGATTGAAGGTCAGAGGGAGCATGCTATCTAGGTCATCATAAGCCAACCATGGTCGTTCGTCTCTGGTCAAACCCTCATACAGAGTCTGGAAGAATCGGCCGATCTGATCCGGATTACCCCTTGAACCAGGCAGAACTATGACAGCTTCGCCAAAGTTCAAGGGGGCGCGTGTTGCCGATTCCTCTTCACCCAATACATGGTTTTCAGCTATATCTCTTGGGAAACGCTGTGTGAACAGGTTGAAGTTGAGACTCTTGTGCAGATGCAGATTGAGCCACATGTTGACAAACCACCAGGGGCCTCCCAAGTTGCCAGTGGATTGGCCGAGCAGAAGTTTCTGGGCTACTCGATGAAGAAGGTGGTAAGCAGCGCCAAGCAAGTATCGGCCGAGACGGAATCGGCCACCGTTAGCCAGTCTTTCTGCTGCCGATAGGTAGACAGAAGTCGGTCCTGCCGATCGACCACAGAATACAAACTTGTCCAGCCACATGTTCAGAAAGGTGGTTTGTTCCTTTATGGTGACAGATCCTTTCCCACGGTACTTCTGAATGTACCCCGACCAACCGCCGATAGCGCGAGTCTCCACTTTGGCACTAGGGGCAGTATCAAAAAAGTGGGTGCTATCGGCAGAAGATATATCTAGACCAGTAAGCATGGCTACATCGGCAAGAGTAGGAGAAGCAGGGCCGTGGCCAAAGGCAAAAGCATTGAGGGTGTCTGACCAAAAGTAGGATGCAGCTATCAGCAGTGACTCGTTCCTATGCATATCGGCAATGGACAATCTAATGCATTGGGCTAGGTTCCTTTCACCCCACTGAACTTCATTAGAGTTGCTGACCCTCAAGAACCAGTCTTTCCACCCTACAGTTGGGCTGGGCCAAGAGCGGAAGGTGTCCTTCCACAGATCTAAGGAAAAATTTTCGGCTCTGAAGGGGATCCTGTTGGTTTCTGCGTTGATAAGGTCAGTTGGATCTGGGTCCCCTAGAGGGCCGAGACATTGAAGGTGTGGTTGATCGGTGGGGATGACAATTTTGTTGGACAATTCCTAGTGATTTTGGGCGTAAAAAGAAATACAAAGAGGAAAGAAAAGGAAGATGTTCAGTAAAATGAATTGCGAGTGAACAGGGATATGAAGAAAAATACAGAAGACGGGGTGGAGATTTGACCTCAGGGACGACGAACCCGACGGCCATCTTGCTGCGAAGGAAGCGTGTGAAGGCACCGGAGTTGGTGAAGAGAGGTACTTGTCGGAGACCTTAGGAGTTTTTTGTGGCGCCGCCGCTGGAAAAGTAAAGTTGGGTAGTAGAATGGTGTGATGGGGAAGGAGTACCCAAGAAGGAACTATTTATAGGACAAAATGGGCAAGGGCAAATCCGACTTATCTCCTTGCCGCATCCGAGAAATCCGAGGGTACTCAGGTGGATATGGTAACTGTTCGCACGGTAATCCAGGGATTGTGCAGGTGATTTGACGGGAAGCGGTCATTATCTGAAGATATTTTACTGTGCGAGATCTCCTGGTCGGTCCATCGGCAATATTCTACAACGGTCATATTGCCGATGGGCGGATAGAGGGGAAGTAACCGTTTGTGCGAATATCCTGGTCAGAACATCGGCAGATCTTTGTAACGGTATTGTTGCCGATGTACGACTGAGAAAAATGCCCGTTTAGGAAGTTGGGGATTTCGAGAAATCTGCGGAGGAATAGGATCAGAGTTGTTCAGATTGAGGTTGTCGGTTACCAGATTAGGAGCATTAATTGCGGGACAAGGCATCATTACTGCAGAGAATTTCGGAGCATTAATAGTTTTATACTCCGAAACTGGGGGGCATGTGTTGACACCGTTTTTGGGCACGTGTCTAGGATGGCAGGATAAGGTGGCAGTACGATGTTTACAAAGTGGGTTGCCGATGAGGATGGTTGCCGATGAGGGAGAAGTTGAACGTGACTAAGTCCACAGGCAGTAATGAGGTGCCGATGGCTAGATAAGAAGGTGGTGCCGATGGCTAGATAAGAAAGTCTGCCGATGACTATGGCAAAGGGTCTGCCGATGATGCAAAGAGGGAGTCCGGAAGCTGCCGGTCGTTATGTGGAGGAGTTTCGGTTTGTCACGAGGGATAGTTTTGTTATTTCCTTAATTATTTGCATCGTTTTGTATACGGATTCCGTGTAATTTGGAATTCGAATTCTAATCGTGTCTGGTTGTAGCTCTTTGAGCAGGGTATAAATATAGACCCTAGGGCCTTGTAATCGTCAATCAAGAAATCAAACACACATTTTTACTCATATTCTAGCATTTACTTTTCGACGACTTCGTCATACTTTTTCCTTTTGTTACGAGTTCTTAGGAATTCGTCGACTTAAGCTCGGCGTGTTCTCGAGTTCCGCGTGAGTACCTCTTAGCCGTGACATCCGGGCGCATCGCTGTTGTCAGGACTAAAGTATTCGAGTTATCACCTTTGCCGATAGCAAGGTCAAATCGGCTGGCACGCCTTAACGTTTGAATCGGGTATTAGCCCTTTGTGTTTGCAGATCAGTTCTGCATCAACAGCTGGATAGAATGTTAAGTGTATCTGGAGCCATGCATAGAGTTTTAATGCCGATAACAATCCTATCGGCTGGATCAAAATGACTAAGGTTCTCGGAAGCAAAACTAAGCAAGTTGCCAATGAAGAATTCACAGATTTAGTAGAGCATGTATGGCTGGTGGCCTCTTCTATTTCTCAAGTATCCTCATCGGTAGAGCCCTCTATCGGCTTCAGCTTCTTCTTCATCTGCAGTGCTCTGCGGGCTTGGACATCTCTTTCTTGCTGAAGAGTTTTGAGCACTTCAGGCAGCTGGCTTTCTTCTTGTTGAGCTTGAGTCAGGGCCTCTTCTACTTGTTTGAGTTCAGCTAGGAGGGCTTCTCTTCTTGCTGATAGATCGGAGATCTTTTGTTTTAGCTCATCCCCTGAGGACTGTAGAATGCCGATGCTCTTGTGTTTCTCATCGGCGGCACACTTTACTTGCATCATTTCCTCTACGAGCCGGGCGTGAGCAGCCCTATCGGCAAGACGCTGAGTGGCCTTCTAATATTGGAGCTGGCGGCTCTCTAAATGGGCAGCTTGGAAGAGGGCTCCTTCTGCATCAGCTAGAATTTGACCATGGAGGGTCTTGAATATAGCTTTAGCCAGATCAGAATCATCCACTAGCTGGGTTGTGTCCTGGTGCAGCAGAGCTAACAAATCTTCCAATTTGGCTTTAATTTCTGCCGATGAGATCCCGACTACCTGAGAAGAACTTGCTTCTTCGCCTTCATCATCGGAAATTTCGATGGCAAAAGAAAACAGACTATCCGAGGAGTCTTGTTCCTAGAAAAAGAGGAAGATAAGTTATTAAAGAATAAGTGTTGATAATGTAAAGTCTGAAAATTGGATAACTTACTTGCTTCAGGGAGATTTCCTGCCTCTGACAAGGAGATGCAGCTGGTACTATGGATTGATCGGCTGGGGTTGCTGATGGAATAACTTCAATTGAAAAGTTACAAGGATGGTTATGGTTTATAAAGATAAATTCATCGGTAATAGTTTTGTAATCAGTACTTTACCTTGAGGGAGTACAGTGATTGTCTGTTCTGGGAGGACGGCCGATGATGTGCCCAGATCAGCCGGGTCGGCAATCTATTCAGAAACATCAGCTGGTACTTCTTGTGGTTGGGATACTGGCCAAGGAGGAGAAGGTACTTCTGGTGTCTGGGTTTCCGGTGGAGAAGGAGATGATGCTACCTGGATCGGTGATATTGGACGAGGTGGAGATGATGGTGCTGTCTTTTGGCGCTTCGGCTGGGTCTTGGTACTTTTGGGACCCTTTCTCTTGGTTGGAGCTTGACTGGGCTGGGGGGCATCGGCACTTGACGTTTGAGCGCTTCTGGTCTTGGCCGATTTGCCAGTTTGCTGTTACAACAACCAAAATTCCCTAAGTAAAAATATGATAGAATAGTGATGGAATTCTGCTAATGGATAAAAATTACCGATGAAGTGCCGTTGCAGCCGATGTACCCTGAAAAAACTGAAGTGAGTATGGGATGAATTCGGTGTAGAGATTATTATTAATAGTTTTACCTTGAAAGCCTATGCCAAGGTAGCAGCAGTAACCGATGGAGATGCTTTCAACCGTTTGGTGGTCGTCTTCTTGAAGCGTATGTTCCAATGCATAAGGGCTGCTAGGTTTGGCCCATTGTGGCCTATCAGAGAAATCAGACCTGATGGGAGAAGTTCGATCAGCCTTCCACTTCTGCTGGTTGCCGGCGCCAGGTTGTCGACCTGTTGAAATAAAAAGAAAACAAGTAAGTTGTCAATAAGATCAAAGGTAACAAGGGAACCAAAGTATCGGTAAAAAGACTTACGATGTTATCGGGGACTTTATAGTCGGAGTTGATCATGCCGCGGTATGTGTGAGCCGATGTGCTGAACAGATGCTCCTTTCGTTCCTCCCACCAATTTTTATACAGCTGAGTAATAAAGAGGGCTGGAACCCAGGCCGATAAATCGATGCCTGTCGTATCGGCATTTGGTTGGAGCTGGGCTATCTTTATCCACTCAAGTCCACTAGTTATGGTCTCCCTTGGTTTCACCACATCGGCATAACAGAGTCTGATCGGCAGTTGGCCAAAAGCTAGTTGGTGAGCTAATGTCGATGGGTTGTAGAACTCATAGGTGGGATTGGTATTCTTCCTGTTGCCAAAAGTGTTCACTGGGATGGCCCTCGGGGTGATGATTGCCATCATCAGGTCATTATCCTTGTTGAGAACATCGTCAAAAGGATGGAAGGTGAGCGGGAATCTAGTTTTTGGATCTTCATAAGGCATCCATGCTCGCTGATCTTTGGAGAGGCCATCATACAAAGTTTGGAAGAATCGGTCGATCTGATTTTCATTGCAACCGGTACCAGGGAGAGCTATGGCAGCTTCACCATAATTGATAGGTGAGCGAGTTGCCGATTCATCATCGGCCAGTTCATAATCTTCGGCAATGTCTTTGGGGAATTGCTGTGCAAAGAAATCGAACCAAAGGCGTTTGTGTATATGAACATTAAGCCACATGTTGATGAACCACCAGGGGCCTCCTAGGTTGCCAATGGGTTCACCTAATAGGTGTTTCTCAGTCACTTGATGAAGGAGGTGATAAGCAGAGCCTAGCAGGTATCGGCCGAGAGGAAATCGGCCACCATCGGCTAACCTTTCTGCTACTGACAAGCAGACGGAGGTTGGTCCTGCCGATCGGCCGCAAAAGATAAATTTGTCTAGCCACATGTTCAAGAAAGTGGCGTGTTCCCTCTGCCCAACTGGTCCCGTTCTCTGATACTTCTGGATATATCCTGACAAGCCGCCGATGTTGCGGGTTTCTACTTTGCGTTCGGCCTTGCGATCGAACAAATGGCCATCATCGGCAGTTGCAATATCTAAACCGCTGAGCATGAGGACATCAGAAAGAGTGGGTAAGCTGGGCCGTGACCAAAAAGGAAAGCATTGAGAGTATCTGACCAGAAGTATGAAGCAACTATCAGCAGTGACTTATTTGTCTCCATATCGGCAATAGATAGCCTGATGCACTAATCTAGTTTGCGTTCACTCTAGTATACTTCATTCGTGCCACTAACCCTCAAGTACCAATTCTTCCATCCCTTGGTGGAACTTGGCCAGGATCGGAAGGTATCTTTCCACAGATCTACAGAAAAATTCTCGGCTCTAAAGGGGATTCTATTTGTCTCCGCATTGATCAGATCGGTAGGATCCGGATTACCTAGTGGGCCGAGGCATTGAAAGTGAGGTTGCTCGGTAGTAATAGCGACTTTCTCTCTCAGTTCCTAAAGGTTTGAAGATTGGAAGAACAGAGAAAAAAAGAAAAGAAAAATGCTAAGAAAGTAGACTTGTGGAAGGTAAAAAGGTACGGTAAAGAGAGGAAAGGTGGGAATGGATTAACCTCAGGGACGACGAAGTTGACGGCCATTTCTTCCCGAAGGAGAAGAAGATCGGAGACTTAAGGAACCGTTGGGGAGGACTTTGCTGAAGTCCTTGGGCTCTTCAACGATGCCGCCGTCGGAAGAGATGAGTTTAGGGGATGAAGGATGGCAAGGTAGAGAAAGAGTACCAAGGAGGGAAGTATTTATAGGGTAAAATGAGCAGGGGTATTTCTGACTTATCTCTTTGCCGTATCCGTGAAATTCGAGGTTGTTCAGGTGGATATGGTAACTGTTTGCACGGTAATCAAGGAATTGTGCAGGTGATTTGACAGCAAGCGGTCATGATTTTAGGGGATATTTTACTGTGCAGGATCTCCTGGTCGGCTCATCGGCAGTTCACTCTAACGGAACGGTTGCCGATGAGCGGATGTTTAGGAGATTTGGTTCGGGAGGTTGAGAAATTCGAGGTGCCTGCTGGAGATCCGGGTTAAGGTTGTTTGGATTTGGTAATTAATTGCTGTCAGAAGGGAATAACTGCGAAAAGGGTGTCATTATTAGGTAAGAATTTCGGAGCATTAATGATTTTATACTCTGAAATTGGGGGGCATGTGTTGACACCATTTTTGGAAACGTATCTGGAAAGTTAATAGAACTTGGATCGGCAGGCGAAAAAGTGATGACCGGTTGACAAAGGAGTTGCCGATGGGTTATGATGCCGATGATAAAGCAGCAGGATATGACCAAGTCCAGGGATAATGGTTGATCTGTGCCGATGGTTGATGTTAACGATTGTCGATGCCGATGGAGGATGATATGCCGATGATAGTGGAGGAAGGCGTAGGAATCGTCGGGAAGATGGTGGTGGTGTGCCGATCGCCTAGGGTAGATAAATTAATGATTTCCATAGTTATTAGAGTTTGTTTTGTATACGGATTCCGTTTAGTTTGGAATTAGAATCCTAGTCGTACCTGTTTGTAACTCTTTAAGACAGAGTATAAATATAGACCTAGTAGCAATGTAAGAGACAATCCAATCAATCAAACACAAGTTTTTACATCTATTATTGCATCTAATTTCGACGACTTCGTCAACCCGCATATTTTCTCTTTACTTACGTGTTCTTAGGAATTCATCGGGTCAAACTCGACGAATTCTCAAGTTCCGCGTGAATACCTCTTGGCCGTGGCATCCGGGCGCATCGCTGTTGTCAGGACCAAAGTATTCGAGTTATCACCTTTGTCGGTTGTAAGGTCAAATCGGCTGGCACGCCTTAACATTAAATCGGGTATTAGCCCTTTGTGTTTGTAGATCCACTTTTGCATCAACACCCACATTGGCCTGTAAAGTGCATTTCTAGCCTGGCCTGGTTAGGATTTCTAGGTTGGCTAGAGTAGGCCAACAAACCAAACACACCCTTGGTGTACTGGCGGAACCAGGGGGACTAGATGAGGCTGTGCCCCGCCCCAAGCACAGTAGATTCATTTAAATACCTATATAAATATTGGTATTTATTCCATAAAAATATCAATTTTACTTATTTTTATGAAAATATGATGATTTTGATAAGAAATCGTGTCACTTTTTTTAAAACTTCTTTTAATATATAATTATGTATATTTTATCACGCTAAAAATACGATCCTATTTGTTCGCCCTCCTAATCAAAATTGCTGGTTCCGCCACTGATTTGGTGCATGTAGAATGGTTTTGTTTTTTAGGGTGGGAAACATTGTTAGGGCCTATTTATTTGGTTCACATATACACACTAAGTTCGCCACCAATACCAACAAAATTTTGACACACTTACAAATGATTGGTTTATGAAAATCTTTACCACACTTTGGCTTCGGTAAGGAAATTTGTTTAGAGTTCAAGGGCAAAAACGCCCCAAGCTTTCGAATATATCAAAAGACCAATAGTTATTACTGCACAGTATTCAAGTGTCCGCCAGTGAACCAATTTTAGTAAACCGGACAAGTGTTAGGATATTGTGCTTCGCTAAACGAATATATAGCCCATGGCACAGAAGGAAAATATTTTTAGATCAAAGACCGATTGGTCCTGCTTTTTATAGAAAGCAAAAGGTATTGCTGGGGTAACCAGCTTACAAAAAGTTTCAAGAACGTGCAGATTGCACACTCCTCTTAACAGTAACAGTTTAGGGAAAGGAACTTAACAAAAGATTACATCAAAGCTTTATGAACTTTGGCACACTTCTTAAGCAATAAGCTCCACTTCAGAGACCAGCCCTTTCCTCTCTTTTTCTTGAGCATTTTAACTCTCCACTTCTCTGCTACACCACTAATCTTGGACACTTTACGTCAAAATTCTTGAAAGTCATTCCACCGTCTTCGAAATCCAGCCTTTTTCTTTCTCCTTCAGTAGAATGCTCCATTTCTGCATGAAGATAATCGATCGATGCACCACCACATTAGGGTTCGAAATAACCTTGTTGTTGAAAACAAAATCATTACGAATTAACCATAAGCTCCAGCAAATACAAGCAAGCAAAAAGATCATCTTCAAACTAGGTGTATCTCCTCTACCACAACTATAGTTCAGAAAATGTTGGAGATTAGTTGGTGTTTGTGTCCAGAATAAAGCATCATGAAAAAACCACCAACAATAGTTCGCTAGGTGACATTCAAAGAAAATATGTTGAGTTGTTTCTAAGTTTCCACACATTTTACAAAATTCATCTCCCGGCCAATTTCATTTAACTAGATTCTGTGCTGAAGGGAGACAATCTGAATAGATGGACCACAGAAAAGATCTAATTTTCAGTGGTATTCTGGCTCTCCATATGCTCATAATCTCTCTATTTTCAACTCCAGGAAAATCCAATTCTTTATATAAAGAGGCTGTTGTGAATTTCCCATTTTTCTCTAAAGCCCACATAGCTGTGTCTGGTTCATTTAGTAACTGAAACTCTCCAATACTTGCAACAAGTTGCTGCCACTCTTCAATTTCTAGTGGACCAAACGATCTTCTAAAAGTGAGATTGATCATGTTATCTTTAATTAAGTACCTCATATACTGTACACGCTTGTTCATTACAGGACATTGAAAATTCTATTATACAGGATGCTGAACGGGCATTCTCCCAACCAAATGTCTAACCAGAAACTTGCTTTCTTGCCATTTCTCACCAAATAGATAAGACCCCGAGAACAACAATGTTTTACTTCATGTAAACCAGCCCAGAACTGAGAAACCCCTCTATTATTTGAACTATAGAAGCCTCCTTCCCCCAGGTATTTAGCTCGTAGCAAATTACAACATGGATTATTGTCTCCTCTCTCCAGCTTATATATCCACTTAGATAACAAGCATTGATTCATCACTCTAGTATCTGTAAAACCCAGACCTCCTACTGGCTTTGGGGTAGCAAGGACCTCCCATCTCATCATATGGTATTTCTTTTTTTTTGCCCTGGCCCATGCCAAAAGAAATTAGATCTAGCAGTCTCCATTTTATTGTGAGCCTCCCCTTTCAAATGGAAAACCCCCATCACATAGTTAGGTATAGAGCTCAAACATGATTCAGTGAGTATCATTTTGCCTCCATATGAAAGAAGACAACTCTGCCAAGTAGGAACTCTCTTTTGTACCTTCTGATAAACATATGCAAAATCCACTGAACTCATGTAATATCTGTCCAACATGACCCCCAAATATTTCATAGGAAAGCTTCCTACATTACAATTGAAAATATCTGCCACTTCTTTTTGTTTTTCAAATGTAGCTTCAAGAACAAAAACTTCACTTTTCTGATAATTTTTTTTAAGTCCTGACATTGCCTCAAAACAATACAACAAGAATTTTGTATTGCAGATAGACTCCTCATCAAGGCTCAGAAACAAAATTGTGTCATCAGCATATTGTAAGTGTGTCAACCCCCCTACAACCAACTCTGGGACTAATCCTCTGATAAAACCACTTTCCTTAGCTCTTTCTAACATCATCGACAAAGTATCTCCCACTAGATTGAAAAGCAGTGGTGACAACGGATCTCCTTGTCGTAGTCCTTTATATGTTCTGAAATAATTTCCAGGCTGACCATTAATCATAACCCCCACTCGCCCCCCCCCCTCTATTACTTGTTGCATCCAGTGTATCCATTTTGCCGGGAAATTTTTCTTTGTAAGCACCTCCATCATAAATCTCCATTGCACTTTGTCATATGCCTTCTCAAAATCTAGTTTCAAAATGATCCCCTGCTGGTGATGAACCCTAAGGTGGTGTAGCACCTCATGTAACATCACAATCCCTTCTAGAATGAACCTACCAGGAATAAAAGCTGTTTGAGAAGGACTGATTATTTTATTTGCAACCTTAGCCAGTCTCATGGTCAAAACCTTTGTAAACCACTTATAATCTGCATTCAACAGACAAATAGGTCTATTTTGCTTAATATTGTTTGCTTCTTTCAATTTAGGAATCAATGTAATCATGTCGTAGTTCATTCTACTCATGTTGAGTTCTTCAAAATGTAACTTATTGAACATCTCAACAACTGTCTCTCCAATGTGTGGCCACATCTTTTTGTAAAAACCTGCAGGCAGCCCATCAGGACCCGGAGCCGAGTTTGAATCCATATCTTTGAGGGCTGCTTCAATCTCACTTACTGAAAAAGGTTTTATCAGTTCATTAGCTTCCTCCTCTGAAAGTACCTCTTGACTAGACCAGAAATCATCTTCAATTGACACCCCTCTATCCTCCTCTGATCCAAAAAGTTTTTTATAGTACTCCTCTATATGTTCTCTTAAAGCTCGATCCCCAGAGATTATCCTATCATCATCTTCAAGAGAGAAGATAGTGCACTTCTTTTTCCTTTCATTTGCTTTATTATGGAAAAAGCCGGTATTTGCATCTCCTTGAAGGATCCACTTCTCCCCCCCTCTCTTTTGCCACTGAATTTCCTCAAAAGCATAGATTTGTTCTAAAGCTTGCTCTTTGGCGTATAGTTCACTCCATTGTGTGGCATTTAAGAATTCGTCTTCAGCTCTTGTTTCAAATAATTTGATCTCCTCCATCAAAGCTCTTTTATCCTTCCGTAACTGTCCCCTCACATTATTACCCCATCCTTTACAGAAAGTTCTAATATGTTTTTTAACTCTCTTCCAGTAATCCTGAATATCTTCACTTTCTCTATTTGGCCACCTATTCACTAGCTTCTCTTGGAACTCTGCATCAGTGAACCAAGCCATCTCAAATCTGAAAATATATGGATGATTTACTCTAGTATCTTCTGTTGTAACCAAGAGTGGATTATGATCTGAGCCTATTCTTGTGAGAACTTCACATGTTGCCCAGGGATAAGCAAACTCCCAATCATAGCGGATGAAAACTCTGTCTAGAGTACTCATAATAGGTTGCTCTTGCTTGTTTGTCCATGTGAATTTACCTCCTTTCCTCAGCATCTCTCTGATACCAGTGTCTGAGATAAAATTATTGAACATATCCATCCTGCCTTGATCTGCGTTTTGTGTGGATTTTTCTGAGGCAAAACGGATGAGATTGAAATCACCACCTAATATGAAAGAGCATTGTGTGTTATGAATTTTGTTTGTCAGTTCTTCGAGAAAATTTTGTTTCCTCTCATGTTGCACAGGACCATAAACATTGATAACTTCCCAAACCAAACCATCTTTCCTATTTTTTGCTCTTATGCTCGCAAAGAAAGAACCTCTGTCATGGTTGATCACCTCTATATCTCCGTTTTTAACTCCTGTTAGAATACCTCCAGAGTGACCTTCTGCCTCTGTCCAGATCCAACTAAACTCCTGGCCATTAACTAAATCTTTTAAAATATGATAAGAGAAATCTCTCTTAATTGTCTCTTGCAAACACACTACATCAAAGTGATAATGATTCATTCATGAGATCTTTGAACTGACCCCTTCTGCCAGCTCCTCCCAGACCCCTAATATTCCAGAAGATGATTTTCATTTAAACTTTCTTTGGTCTTCCCCGCTTGGGGGCTGAACTCTTCACAGACTCGCTTAATGGCTTGTTCTTTTTAGGTCTTCCCCTCTTAGGCACAATAATCTTCTCATGTGTGTTTTCTTTCTTACCATTATTGTCAGTTAACCCCTCTATACTCAAATCTGTTTGATCATTAGTACCCAACTCTATGTCTGAATCCACATCTAAACTAGCAAAACGATTAGCAGAATCTGTTATGTTTTTTTAGATTTAGTTTTCTCTCTAGCCTCTATAATTGCTGCATTTGCAATCTCATGTGCCTTAAGCCTGTCAATTGCTAGATGTGCTTCTGTTTCATTGCCTAATTTGATTTTACAACTATTTGCAAGTTTTGATAATTTATCAACAGATTGAGAGTGAAATGCAGTGAATTTTGATATACCTGTGATTTCATTTCTTGCCGCTTTGAGCATGGTCGCCTTCTCCTGTATGTTGCCTTGGGTGCCAGCTCTCGTACTTCTTCTTTGGGCAATTGCAGGTTGGCTTATGACTTCTCGGAGCATCCACCCCTCCTTATCTGATTCTTTCTGCTTTTCAGAAGATATGTTGTCTTGTTTGTCTATGGGAAACGCCTCACCTTCACTCTCTATATTTTCTTCATTGATCATGTTGGAAGTAGCACCTTCACTAAAGTTCATAAATTTCTCCAACTTTTCGGTTCTGTTTTCAATTCTCTTCTCTATTAATTCCATCTCATCTTTCTGCTTTTGAGCATCTTGATTCTCCAATTCCTTTTCATACATCTCAATCTCAGCTTTGTCTTGTTCTGTTAATACATAGTCATCATCATAATCTAACAGCTCCTCTTCCATCTCTTCACTTTGAGCTGATTTCTCAATTTCTTTTGTTGTAGTCATCATTTTAGATTGTTCTTTGTCTGTAACAGGGTGTGACTCCCTCAGATTTTGACTCTGCAACTGTGTATCAGATCCATCATTTTGCAAATTCATTATCTCAGTGACCTTTTGATGAAAAACATCCCCTGACATCTCTTTCTCTTCACCTGTATCACTTTGTTGAGTCAAAATTTGTTGCTCTCCAGATGCTATGATAGTTTCCTCTCTTTCAACTGAAGCTATTTTCTCACATATCTCTTTTACTGCATCATGAGCCTTTGAACTCTGCTGATTAGTGTTGGCTTGGTGAAGGAAAGCAACTCCTCTATTGGAATCAGAAGTATGACCACCCTCATGCTTTTTCTGTTTTTGCTTAGCTTTAGACTTTTCTTGATTATATTCGTCCTCCTCCTCATCCTCTTCATTTTTGTCTCTATGTCTGTCAAATTTTGATATGTTGAGCTCTTTGTCAAACTGATCTTTGCCATTTTCAACCACCCATTTAATCCTGTGACTATCTCCATTGAAAAAAACCTGTGTTTCCCCTTTAACTTCCCTGGAATCTCTACAGCCCAATTTAATTCTAACAGGACCATTCCATTTTAAGCTTGCCAAGTCAATTTCTTCAGGATCACCCACCAAATGTGCAACCTCCATAACCACCTCCGGGGTTCTCACATAATCTGGAAAATTGTATGCTCTGACCCAAACAACTTCCAAACAACCATCTGCTCCTGGGTTAAGCTCTGTAGCTCTCACTTGTACCTTGACAGGTGCAGTTTCAAATTCAAAATTTTTAATTCTAGCAAGTTGATGTCTCCTATCTTCATCTGGAAAGATCACCATGAACTCTTTGTCTGTACTAAGCTTGCTGATTTCCCAATCCACATTCTCTCTAAATATAGCTCTCAATTCTGTTTTAATTATTTCTACCGTTGCCACTCCCTGCAGAATAGTCATCACTCCCTTTGCTCCCTTCTTGACTCCTTCCTTCACTGGTACTCTGATGCTGTAGAAACCTTGTCCTGGAAGGCCAAAACCACATACTCTCAAGCCTTTTTTTTCTGGACATACAGAGCTTTTATGTCCATCTTTTTTGCAGCAAAAGCAGAAAGGTGGGTTCTTGCAATCCTTCTGATAATGTCCAGTTTTGTTGCAATTAAAACAGTAGATATCTTGGTTACCAATATTACCTTTGCCTTTGTATTCCCAACCCACTTCAGCTTTATCTCCTCTATATAAATCCATGCGCCCTCTTTCATCTTGGTTTCTCAGTATTTTGTTCCTCAAGTCACTCTCATTTTTCCAGTCTTCCCTCTCATTCAACCAACGTTTGCTTGCCCCTCCTCTGTCAATTTCATCCCCTCTTTTGCCACCCTGATATCCACCCCTTTCCTCATCTGTATTGAACTGACCCCGAGATCCAGCCTAGTACTCTGACCTCTAATAATCTCCAGCATACTGACCACCAGATCCTGAACGAACATCACCTCTTTGAGGATTGAAACGAAAACGATCCTCACCTTTGTTGAAGCTGTCTTGATTTCCCCTCTCATCATCACCGCGCCAGTCCCTTCCATCAGCATATCGACCTGGGCCAGTTCTTCCCCCCAATCTTGACCGTGAATCTGACTGCTCTCGATATACTACAGAAGGAAAATATTCTTGCCACAAAGTGGCTATCAAACCAAATAGGCCCTAGTAATCCGTTGAAACCTAACGGACATTAGGCATGACAAATTCAGGTAAGGTTTGGCTACAAACAAATAGACGACCTTCAAGGGAACATACTAGGGCCTTGTTTAGTTCCTTCCTGAAAATTTTTTGTGATACTGTAGCATTTTTGTTTATTTGTGGTAATTATTGTCCAATAATGAACTAATAAGGCTTAAAAGATTCATCTGGTAAATTTCGACCAAACTGTGCAATTAGTTTTTATTTTCCTTTATATTTAATACTTCATACATGCGTCTAAAGATTCGATGTGACGGAGAATCTTGAAATGTTTTTGGATTTTGGCTAGAAGTAAACAAGGCCTAGATACGATTTTGCAGCATGACGATGCAAAGACAATAATCTACGTAGAGATCAAATCACTGGAGATCATTGCCTTGAATGTATTCCTTAAGACTGAATGGAGAAGCAATAATAGACTGTGTTTAAGATTTTCCATATTTCCTTTGATCAGAATACTAGCTGAAATTTTATAATAAACTGGTTGGGTGCAGATGCAACAGCCGAAAGAAGTTCTATTTTTTTTTCTAAAAATAGTTAGAACTTCAGTTATGCTCATTGCTCATGTTACCATGACTATTTATGCCTCGTTTGGATAATGGTGTAATTTTAGAAAACTGTGGTATCATGAACCCTTGATTTTTATAAGACAAAGGCATACAAAATGTCCATGTAGTAACAGGAGGTTGGTGGAGTTTCTAAATTTCCAGAAAGACTACGACCTCGTTTGGATGTTGTAGTATTAAAAAAAACTATAGTATCAAGAAACTGTAGCTTTAGAACTATTGATATCCAAAACCTTAGTTCCAAAAAAAAATCTAGAGTAGAGTTTTTAAAACTCTAAAAAGACTACAGTTTTAACAATACCCTGATATTTAAAACCATAAAATTTGTTGCACCCAAATACTTTATGACACTCTAAAACCAAAGTATTTTACAAAACTATAGTATTCTTTTCTAAAACTTCAAAAATATTTTGTATCCAAGCATGGTCTACAATTTTGACAAAACTATGGTTTTAGAAATTATAAAGTTTGTTATATCCAAACACCTAACGAGTTTTAAAAACCAAAAATATTATGAAAATTTGAACTTTTACCGGAGTCGATCTCATGATTGGATTGGTAGCAGTCAAGCACCACCACCACCGGTCCTCGACGATCGTGCCTCTACTGTTGGTCCTTGGTCCTTGTTGTGATGTAATACCCAATTTCAAGGACAAAACCAGATATGCACCATATATGAGTTTTAGAAGTCAAATCTCACATATAGCTACAAATAAGGGGTAATATCAAAAGACAATGCATAAATATATAACATACTTAGTATAAAAGAGATAACCTTTAGTATCAAACAGCGGATAGACAACTCCAACTTCGGGTATTAACTCCTCTCCACAGGATCAAATTGACTGGTTGATCACAAGCCTAAAGCAACTCCTGAAGTGTGGGGGAAATTGCAAGAGTGAGCACATCGTACTCAACAAGTATAACCAGGGGTTCATGAGGCTCAAATAGCTGACACTGGTTTGACTGCATTTAGCTTTTAATAGTGGATAGCATGTTTAACCATTGGATAGCAAATATCAAGGTAGCATAATTAATCCCATAACCACATGATCAATGTATACAAGAATCAAGAATAACACATATAAACAACATAATAAACCATCATTTATCATCGTTAATCATGTTCATCAGTGTCCATCTATTCCGTCAGTTTTCCGGGCCGCCCGTATCCGTGGGCACGGCTAGTATACCAGATTTAACACTCTGCAGAGGTTGTACATCTTTACCCATGAGTCATGATTTACCCTTTCGCCCGAGGCCCGTCGACCTCTTAGCTCACTTCCAAGGAAAGCCGACAGGGTTCACTATGAAGTCTTTCAAAGGTTCGTCTAACAAGTTAGGGCCGCAAGGTTTCCTTTGCGCGCAGATATAGATACCCCCTTCCAAATGGCATAATGACGCGCAGCCTATACACATAAGGACAGGGGCTCGCACTATACCCAAAACGGTTCAGCCCCTCCGCCCTTTCGGGTAACCTCTAACAAGCAAGAAAAGCTTACTCATACTTGACTAAAGCCAGAGTCATATAGCCCTCATGGTTGTACGAGTTGTCCCAGCTTTTGCCAAGGGATAAGTCCTTATGGAGGGTCAAGATCAATCTAGCAAAAGCTAGAGTTCTTTCCATCCTTTATGTTCAAGTTGCTACAAAGCTTATTTTATTGTTTATTGTATATTCAAATATTCATGTTACAAGATCATGGATTAATAATCAAGCACTAGCAAAAACTACCCAAATGCATATCCAAGTAGGTAACAAGGAATTCAGGATAACAATCATCTATGATTTTGCTAAGGTCATCAAGGTGGACACATGCATATGATATATGTGGTATTACTTGTGTATAGGTAACAAGGATAGTCCCAAGTTATACTTGCCTTGATCAAAGCTCTCCTGAGCCTGCTGCTGGTCGTCAAAAGTTTGACCTTGATCACCAACGTATCGCTCACCGTCTATACGCGATCATCAATCAACAACACGCAATCCAATATAGACAATCATACACAAAGCAATCAAACTATAATTAGAACATTACACCAAACAGTGGTAAAATAAATATAAAAGTTTATCGAAATATTCTACGCAGCGCTACCATCACACAAACATAAAGTTCACGAAAATCGGAGCTAAAACGGAAGAGTTATGAATTTTCTAAGATTTCCTATAGATAAATAATTAATTAAATGCTACTGCAGAACTAAACAGTTTCAGAACAGTAAACTAATACTTCTAACATGTAGAGCTCGTGAATATGAATCTAACGAAATTTGAATGGACAAAAACGGAGTTAAAATGAATATTTTATAAGCAATTTAAGTTCAGTGGCAATTCTGTAATTATTGGAAAGCGTATTTTGAAACCAGCCGTCTAGATTACGCTTTCAAAACTAAGAAGCGCAAACCGCCCAAAACGCCAAGGACTGCGGAGTAAATAAAGAAAAGTTGCAGGGACTCTTAATGAAGTTTTTCAGCGAAAGGGTATGTTTCAATCTGGAGCGTTGATCCTTGATTGGACGGCTCAGGCGTGCTGGTGGCGTGACGGGCGGCGGCCGGTCGCCGGAGCGACGTTCCGACACGGTGGCGCCATGGAAACCCGCCGGAGCTCTCGGCTTTCTCGCTACCGTGAACCAAACTTCGAAAGAAAAACACCAGAGGGACGAGGAGCTCACCGCGGACTTACCTAGGGCCTTGGCTCGGGCCGCGAGAGGGCGAGACACTTGGTTTGCGACGGAAGAACACGCTCGGCTCGGCGAGATCCACTGCGTCGCGGATAAACGAAACTAGGACACGTTTTCGCGGCTTAGATGCAAACGGAAGCTGCGGCTTTGGAGGAGAAGTTTTTATAGGGCCTAGGCTAGCGAAAAGGGCAAGGAAATCCGCTGTTCCCGGGATTGAATCGACCGGGGGAAGAGTCCGGTTCAGTTGCGCTGAGGAAGGAGAAGGCACTGGTCTCGCGGGCCCCACATGTCATTGATAGAAGGCTGGGACCCGGCTGTCGGTGGGGGAGAGGAGGCTCATACGCAGCCCCAGGGTGTCAGCGCCAAGGAGCCAGGGAGGGGAGGGAGTGCACACGCCTGGGCCGAGAAGGAAGTGGGCCGGGGAAAAGAACTGGGCCGTGCGCGGGGGAAAGGGAGCAGGCCGGGGGGGGCTGGGCTGAGGTCTTTTCTCTCTCTTTTTTTTCTCCAAATTTCTTTTCTGTTTTCTTTTCCAAAACATTTCTCCAAATAGAATTTTGTGCAAAAACAAATAAAATAAAAACAGAACCAACACACAAAAACACTATGCTCCAGCATGAATGCAAGATCAAGTTTCTAAACTTATAATGAATTTTAAATTTTGACAAAAATATTTTATTTACTAGATTAAATGCCCACAAAAATTGCTTAAATAATTCTCATTAAATCCTATTAATTGAAATCAAAATTTTGGGTGTTACAAACTCTACCCCCTTAAAATGAATCTCGTCCTCGAGATTCGGAAGAGGTACAGACTCCAAAAGAGAGATAGGAAAAAGATCTTGATAACTATTTCAACTTCACCACTTGTATTCCAAAAGCAAACACTCATGTCTCGGGATCACAACTTGTGAACAAAACTTCCATAAGATGTCTATTATTTGTAATTGTTCAAGGTCCAACTTGACTACCAACTTTTGACTTATACAACTCGAAGACATGGTAACTTAGCATGGATATGCCTCCTCAGGTAGGAGTGGACCACCTTGATACTCGATTATTTTCCTTGATGATGTGGTTAAGAAAATTTTCCACTAGGTAGCATAGATCACTCCTTTGTGTGCACATAAGCATCCATTGCCAAAAACCAAAGGAATGTCGAGTGACTCTAGCACTATGAGGTTTACTGTGAAGTTCTCCATGCTTATGACCAGATTGATATTCAAGCAAACTTGATCTGCCTGTATTTCTCCCATTGGTGTTTAAACTAACAAGGGCTTCCTGGTTGGACACTACACTCTCTGTCATCAAGTGACCAGTGTCAGTAATTCAGTAAAGATAGTTGATCATAACCATAGGATATCTCCGAAGACAATTATCGCTTCAAGATAGTTTTAAAATGCATCATCCCATGATATCAAGGTGCTACCCCCCTTAAAATGAGATTGATTGGGGGACACTAAGGACTAGTTCTCCTATCCTTTTTGAATGCTACACATCATAGTCTTTTACATTCGTTGTACTGAGTCTCTTGATCCAAGGTTAGTTTCATCACTAAGTTCCAATTATCGGTACCTTAGTCACGGTTAAGTTGTTTCACTACCATACTGTACATATAACTTCGTAACCTTTGGTGTCATCTGATCCTCATAACCATAACTCTCAATCTATGAGTATCAGCAATGACATATATCTCCATTAATATTCTCTGAATGGGATGATATCTTGAATCAAAACCAATTTACCAAGCGCTTGTGATCCTCACATATGATCCAACACTAGCCACTCCGTCTCATTGTAACTCCTTTAATTGGGCTACCCCCCTTAAAAGGGTCAACTAGGGGACACAAGAAAGTTAGCTTGTATATTTTCCAGACAAGTTAACTAACATTAAGAACTTCTGACATCCCGAGGCACTTATGTGTAAGAGAAGAACAAATATCCTGAAACTTTCTCATGATATGAGAAACGCCAGCGTAGTAAAATAGACATAACTCTTATTATGTGAATCCAATAGAGTTTTAGCTTATACCGTTATAAATCTTATAAAAGTCTCTACAACTTTCATGTATAAGTCCTTCTTAGATTCTGTCTTTAAGCTTAGGTAAAACAACCAAACATAATATCCTTCCTGATAATGTCTCAGCAAAGGTGCAGTAAATTACAAAAATTATATCTCGAGCTAATTAACTCATCTGGAGATGATTCTTATATTGTTGAAAAGCTTATGAAATCCTCTACATCTTTTGTATACAACTCTTTCCCAGATTCTGTCTTTAACTTGGCTGAAAATAGGAAATGCCAGATCTGTCCAGATTTTGAAACAGAACAGAAACATCCAAGTGTATATGTCATATCTCAGGTTCTACTTATCCAAATGAGTTCCAGCTTATACTGTAGTAAAGCTTAGAAAATTGTCTACAACTTTGCTATAGGACACTTTTCCAAATTCTATAGTTATATTTGTCTCAAACAGTAAGCAACCGAAACTGGTCCAGATTCTTGACAGCACATCTGTATCATCTTGTGTTTTTTGTAACTTCCAATCCATAATAGCTATGAGGGTGCTTCTTGCGGTCCGAGAAAGATCTTGAAGTCTAGTTGTTCTTAGAAAAAGTTGATAAATTTTGCACGATCAGAACTTGAGATATACCAATATTATTGCTAACTGCTCCAGAAGTCAGCAAGGGACAGAAATAGGATATAACCAAACCCAACTACTTATTTCATTACTCCTTATGCCTTAAGCCTATAAACTAATGAAATTGTGAGGAAAACCCACAAGATCATTGCAATCATTACAAAGATCCAAATCAAACATAAGCATAATAACAACCCAATTAAGCATTGAAGGTTCACACTTTACTCAACTTGCGATACTATCGTTCTCTTCATAGAAAGGGCAAAGATCCTAAAACTTATATTTCAAAGACGCAAGAAGGTGGTAAGAAAAGGTTCTAATAGCATACCAAATCAAGGAGTGAAGGTGAGAACAAGTACTTTTAAAATAAGCAACAAGGTAGAGACAAATAGCAAGGATAGGGATATAGTATGGATGAAAATACCAAGGTTTATAGAGCAAGGATTTTATGATAATTCCAAAACCTTAAGACGACCAATTTCTAACCAGGCTTGCGTCCGACAGCCAGCATTGCTCTGATACAACTTTGTAATACCCGATTTTAAGGACAAAACCAGATATGCACCATATATGAGTTTTAGAAGTCAAATCTCACATATAGCTACAAATAAGGGGTAATATCAAAAGACAATGCATAAATATATAATGTACTTAGTATAAAAGAGATAACCTTCAGTATCAAACAGCGGATAGACAACTCCAACTTCGGGTATTAACTCCTCTCCACAGGATCAAACTGACTGGTTGATCACAAGACTAAAGCAACTCCTGAAGTGTGGGGGAAATTGCAAGAGTGAGCACATATCGTACTCAACAAGTATAACCAGGGGTTCATGAGGCTCAAATAGCTGACACTGGTTTGATTGCATTTAGCTTTTAATAGTGGATAGCATGTTTAACCATTGGATAGCAAATATCAAGGTAGCATAGTTAATCCCATAACCACATGATCAATGTATACAAGAATCAAGAATAACACATATAAACAACAAAATAAACCATCATTTATCATCGTTAATCATGTTTATCAGTGTCCATCTATTCCGTCAGTTTTCCGGGCCGCCCGTATCCGTGGGCACGGCTAGTATACCAAATTTAACACTCTGCAGAGGTTGTACATCTTTACCCATGAGTCATGATTTACCCTTTCGCCCGAGGCCCGTCGACCTCTTAGCTCACTTCCAAGGAAAGCCGGCAGGGTTCACTATGAAGTCTTTCAAAGGCTCGTTTAACAAGTTAGGGCCGCAAGGTTTTCTTTGCGCGCAGATATAGATACCCCCTTCCAAATGGCATAATGACGCGCAGCCTATACACATAAGGACAGGGGCTTGCACTATACCCAAAACGGTTCAGCCCCTCCGCCCTTTCGGGTAACCTCTAACAAGCTAGAAAAGCTTACTCATACTTGACTAAAGCCAGAGCCATATAGCCCTCATGGTTGTACGAGTTGTCCCAGCTTTTGCCAAGGGATAAGTCCTTATGGAGGGTCAAGATCAATCTAGCATAAGCTAGAGTTCTTTCCACCCTTTATGGTCAAGTTGCTAGAAAGCTTATTTTATTGTTTATTGTATATTCAAATATTCATGTTACAAGATCATGGATTAATAATCAAGCACTAGCAAGAACTACCCAAATACATATCCAAGTAGGTAACAAGGAATTCAGGATAACAATCATCTATGATTTTGCTAAGGTCATCAAGGTGGATACATGCATATGATATATGTGGTATTACTTGTGTATAGGTAACAAGGATAGTCCCAAGTTATACTTGCCTTGATCAAAGCTCTCCTGAGCCTGCTGCTGGTCGTCAAAAGTTTGACCTTGATCACCAACGTATCGCTCACCGTCTATACTCGATCATCAATCAACAACACGCAATCCAATGTAGACAATCATACACAAAGCAATCAAACTATAATTAGAACATTACACCAAACAGTGGTAAAAAAAATATAAAAGTTTATCGAAATATTCTACGCAGCGCTACCATCACACAAACATAAAGTTCACGAAAATCGGAGCTAAAACGGAAGAGTTATGAATTTTCTAAGATTTCCTATAGATAAATAATTAATTAAATGCTACTGCAGAATTAAACAGTTTCAGAACAGTAAACTAATACTTCTAACATGTAGAGCTCGTGAATATGAATCTAACGAAATTTGAATGGACAAAAACGGAGTTAAAATGAATATTTTATAAGCAATTTAAGTTCAGTGGCAATTCTGTAATTATTGGAAAGCGTATTTTGAAACCAGCCGTCTAGATTACGCTTTCAAAACTAAGAAGTGCAAACCGCCCAAAACGCCAAGGACTGCGGAGTAAATAAAGAAAAGTTGCAGGGACTCTTAATGAAGTTTTTCAGCGAAAGGGTATGTTTCAATCTGGAGCGTTGATCCTCGATTGGACGGCTCAGGCGTGCTGGTGGCGTGACGGGCGGCGGCCGGTCACCGGAGCGATGTTCCGACGCGGTGGCGCCATGGAAACCCGCCGGAGCTCTCGGCTTTCTCGCTACCGTGAACCAAACTTCGAAAGAAAAACACCAGAGGGACGAGGAGCTCACTGCGGACTTACCTAGGGCCTTGGGTCGGGCCGCGAGAGGGCGAGACACTTGGTTTGCGACGGAAGAACACGCTCGGCTCGGCGAGATCCACTGCGTCGCGGATAAACGAAACTAGGGCTTGTTTTCGCGGCTTAGATGCAAACGGAAGCTGCGGCTTTGGAGGAGAAGTTTTTATAGGGCCTAGGCTAGCGAAAAGGGCAAGGAAATCCGTTGTTCTCGGGATTGAATCGACCGGGGGAAGAGTCCGGTTCGGTTGCGCTGAGGAAAGAGAATTTGCTGGTCTCGCGGGCCCCACATGTCATTGATAGAAGGCTGGGACCCGGCTGTCGGTGGGGGAGAGGAGGCTGATACGCGGCCCCAGGGTGTCAGCGCCAAGGAGCCAGGGAGGGGAGGGAGTGCACGCGCCTGGGCCGAGAAGGAAGTGGGCCGGGGAAAAGAACTGGGCCGTGCGCGGGGGAAAGGGAGCAGGCCGGCGGAGGGGGGGGGGGCTGGGCTGAGGTCTTTTCTCTCTCTTTTTTTTTCTCCAAATTTCTTTTCTGTTTTCTTTTCCAAAACATTTCTCCAAATAGAATTTTGTGCAAAAACAAATAAAATAAAAACAGAACCAACACACAAAAACACTATGCTCCAGCATGAATGCAAGATCAAGTTTCTAAACTTATAATGAATTTTAAATTTTGACAAAAATATTTTATTTACTAGATTAAATGTCCACAAAAATTGCTTAAATAATTCTCATTAAATCCTATTAATTGAAATCAAAATTTTAGGTGTTACATGCGACCAGTGGCTACTAATCCCTACCCTAGTCATTGTTGCTATGCTACCTGTGTGCCTACTTTATTTTTACCAATGAGGAAGAATAATCTTCTCTAACAACACATCTGCCTTCTCTCAAAAAACAATACTATACTGCCGTACCAATGGCTATAGAGATCTTGGAGCGTGATGAGCCAACTCATGCAACTTGGTAGAACGCACGCATCATCACTAGCTAGTATAGCTAATCGTATATATGACTAATTTAACCGATTTAAGGATCATAATTAATGAGTAACTTTTTGACAAGTGATCAATTCCTAGCTAGTGCCATGTATTCATTCTCTCTATTGCAGATCGATCACATCAAGAAGCAGGCAATCAAAAACTGATGAGCACATGCAAACTAAAGCTCGTTCCCACACAAAAACTTTTATGTCCCATCACATTGAATATTTGAAAATATACATAGAGTATTAAATATATATTAAAAAAATAACTAATTATACAATTTACATATATTTTATGAGACGAATTTTTTAAATCTAATTAGTTCATGATTGAATATTAATTGCTATAGTTATAAATATGCTACACATTCGGAAAAAAAAATCTTTTGGCGAACTAAACAACAAGGCCTAAACTAAACACACCGTCGGTTCTCTCTCTTCTTTTGTAGATTTGGAAAGTCCCCCTGAAAAGTGGGAGAGTTCCAATGCCTAGCTACAAGACGTCCTTTATTTTTTTTTTGCCACAAATTAATTAGTTAACTTAAAGTGTAGACGAATTTTCTATAGCTAGAGCAGCACCATTTAATTTTTTGCAATGCTCGCAGGTAGGCTTTTCACTATTGAATTAGGCGTAATGCATGGGGATCCGGTCTTGTCTTAGCTTCAATGGAAAGGAAATACGACGGCGCCGGCCGCCGTATACCATAATGTATTTTTGCTAGTGCTGCTGCCTTTCCGAAAGCTTAGTTCGTTTGGTGTGCATGCCCAGCGCTGCCCGGCCGGACTTAAGAGAGCACTCTCAATGCAGAAATTATCATAGTTTGTATAAATATTAATTATAATGTCATCTAAGCATTTTGCTGATGTAACAAGGTAATTATTGAAGAAAGAGAGTAAAAATCATAGAAACTGGGTCTAAAAGCACTCAGGGCAGTCCTAATGGATAATTTTTAGAGGTAGTTTCCAAGAAAAAAAGAGAGTATTACTATCTAGTAGAAACAACTATTCTTTCCAATCATAATTTCTATAGCAGTGTCTATACATATAAG
>NC_012871.2:15449746-15453451 GCF_000003195.3 Sorghum bicolor | reverse complement strand
TAACAGCACGCTCATTGCGGAAAGTTTTTTTACTTGTGCAAGACTGCAAGGAGAGACGGAAGCCCTCATCACGCTCCTACACCGCAATGGCCTTTCCTGCACAATATCCTGTTCCTGATCCGAAGTAGCGCGCATAGGAGCAGCGAGCGTGCGTGGCAGCACCGCAGCGGCGATCGACAGAGAGCACCGGAGCAGCGAGCGCGTGGCAGCACCGCAGCAGCGAGTGAGCACAGCAGTGGCTCACAAGATCCAGAAGGAGGAGGATAGAAACGAGTAGAGTCTTCCAACGCTGTTTTACCGGTTTCTCCGTGCCTTGTGACTAGCGACGACACCAAGTCTTGGAGAAGAAACGGTTTCTTCATTTTATAATCTCTCTCCATATTAACTCATATGCCACATCAGTAATTTGTTTAGCTGTCACTGCAATTAAGACGGATAGAAACTATTATTAATATTTCATTGAGACTGCCCTCACAATGCAGACTCGAGTCTAAAGTTATTTATTACCTCGAACAATGTGGACTTAGAGTCTAAATAAGGGCACTCTCAATACTAGAAACTACATATAGTTTCTATACCCATTAAATTTTATAGACATTATACATAGAAACTATGGTCCCAATGGATAATTTCTATAGAATATTTTTATATCCAATCACATTCATTCTCTCTCCATTCTTAGCCAATTATATCACTTCATGTCTTGGATTTTGTGTAGACATGGTTTCTAACTTAGATCCAGTTTCTATGATTTTTACTCTCACTCTTCAATAACTACATTGCCACATCAGCAAAATGCTTAGGTGGCACTGCAATTAATGTCTATAGAAACCATGATAGTTTCTACATTGGGAGTGCTCTAAGACTTGGAGTCTTATTTTTTCTACCTCTTTCTTCAATAAATATGCTGCCATATTAGTGAAATACCATAAATAATATGTAATTAATTGTCTTGGACTCTATAATAGAGTCTTGCATTGTGAGTGCCCTAAGTTAGAAACCATGTCTACACAAGATCTAAGACATAAAGTGATATAATTGGTTGAGAATGGAGAGAGAATGAACGTGATTTGATAAAAAATTGTTGTATAGAAACTATCCATTGGTGCCTTAGGCCAGTTTCAATGGGAGTTTCATATGAGTTTCATTTGTAGTAAATAGGTTGCCACATAGACTTTTTTGATGACAGCAGTGTATTTAAGAAGAGAGAGAAGAAATGAGTTTCATCTAGGCCTTGTTTAGTTCTAAAAAGTGAAAAGTTTTGGTACTGTAGCACTTTCGTTTGTTTGTGATAAATATTATCTAATTATGGACTAACTAGGATCAAAAGATTCGTCTCGTGATTTATAGCTAAACTGTGTAATTAGTTTTTGTTTTCGTCTATATTTAATGTTTCATGCATGTGCCACAAGATTCGATGTGACGGGGAATCTTGAAAACTTTGTAGTTTTCAGTGTGAACTAAACAAGGCCCTAGATGAAACTCTCTTGGCACGATTACCAACTCTCTATGAGTCTTGAAATTAAATGCCTATGAAACTATAATATGAAACTCTCTATTGAGAGTAGGTGTTTCATCCAAGTTTCATTTCATTTCACATGACATGGCAGTCTTGGAAACAACGCTATGAAACTCACCACTGACACTGGCCTTAGTTTCTATACATAGTGTCTATAAAAATTAATATGTATAGAAATTACTTGTAGTTTTTAATATTGGGAGTGCCCTGAGCAGCTTGCATCTGTAACTTATCTCTCACTCGCTCACCCATAAAATACTACTAGTACGCTATTACCATAATTTTTGCTTATAGTGTTAGCTTAGCTTATTTATATTAGCTATATATTCATCACTTTATTTTTAATTAATTCCGACCACCACTACCTAGATATGTAACTACTTACCTATATGTATAGGATAAGAGTAAAACATACACACAAGCCAAATGCAGGCCAGTGCCCCAGTAATTATTGGGATTCTTCACATGCTTCGGTAAAGCTTGTCTTTCACTCGCTCGGTTACTCTTATAAAAATTAGTAGCTCGACAAAAATTTGAACTAGTCGACGGCAAAAAAATATATACTTGGGATCGGAGCACACTAACGATATGATCGGCCGGAGTTCGACTAGCTAGCTATATATTTGGCTTCTCGAAGCATCATGTGCAGTATATATATAGGACGTTTCCTCGATAATGAAACTCATCTTTTCTTTTCTTTTTAATTTTTTTCTTTTTATTTTTCTTTTTGAACAAAGAGAATTATTAGTACGGCTTGTAGCACGTGCTCCTTCTGCCAAACCTAGCTAATAAAGGCCTGCAGCCTTCAAACCTGACCAAATTTAGGAGACACAATATAATATGAAAAATTGGGGACTTAAGTCAAATCTAAACCCTACCAACCTGCAGGAACATATAATCCCCATCCCTAACTTTTGCTAGAGCTGCTAAACGGCATGTACATACCGGCTTTCAACACAAGCATGTTTGAACTTGACCTTCGGTCGATATTATATATTCAATATAACGCTGAGATGAAAAACTAGCTGTCACATATATTGAAATTAATTAATAAGTCGCTCATTTGGAAGTTAAAGCGGACCATGAATTTCTAAGCAGAAGTTAAATGCCAAGCCTTTGCATGTTCGTGATAGTGTCTTATGATATCTTGTCTATCACGTGCAATATTACATTCAAATGATTTTAGCTAATACATAGCATTTACATCGAAACTACACCTTCCGTCCTAAAAATAATGTAATTCTCACTTCTCAAGAAGATGTACAAGATTAATCAAAACTATAGGAAAATATACTAATATTATAATACCAAATAAGTATCATCATATTAATTATGAAATATATTTTTATAGTTAACCTATTTGAGAATATATATATATATATATATATATATATATATATATTATTTTATATAAACTTGATCAAGTTTAAGAATGTTGACTTGTCCCGAACTTAGAGTATGTTTTTGACCAAGCTTAATACAAACTATGAGTACATGTTCACATGGACTAGATCAAACAACAGACATCATCGTGAACTAGACATTGCATGCGCAAAGCTTGGTGAAGATCCCCTTCACATGCATCCTTGAGTGTGCACGCAGTCCTTCCTATCTCTCCGATCCTTTCAAAGTGTCAAAGTCAAGCTTAATTACCCCTACTAACTAAACGGCACTAGAACATGCAGGTTATGATAAGCACCAAGAGCGTAGAGAGAGAGAGAGAGAGAGAGAGAGAGAGGAGAGAATCGGCGGCCATGCTTGGAATCAATACTACGCTGGAAAAGGAATTAAGGACGATGGCATGCATGACGCAATGCAGCATTAGCTATATAGGTGGCTAGTTTTCCAGCAGATCAAGGGTATGGTAGTGGTTCAGATGGAGCAGCCCATATTCTCTGAATTTAGTATTGTTCCTTCACCCGTGTCCGTGTTGCTAAGATGCCTAATAATTTCCTTTTGATGCAAAAGACCGAATGCGTCCATAACGTGCCAAAGTCTAGTGAGTCTCTGCGTCTAAAATGCCAAATAGACAAGCAAGTTGCGTTTGGATTGGATATATATATATATATATATATATATATTTATTTCTCTTTTTTTTTTTTCTGTCTATCTTTATGTGTGTGGAGTGTGTATATATATATATATATATATATATATATATATATATATATATATATCTCTCTCTC